>NC_056744.1:1801072354-1801142354 GCF_019279795.1 Protopterus annectens
ACAAGAATTTCCAATTTACTCTGTCAAATGGTTTACAAGCGTCAAGTACTAAAGCATATCTAGGATTTTTGACATTTTTATTGAGATGTATCATGGCGTCTAATGTTAAAGTATGCCTGTTTGACATAAAGCCAGTTTGTTCTGAGGTAATTATATGGGGCATGACCTTTTTCAATCTCTCCGCTAGAATTGAAGACAAGATTTTAATGTCTACATTAATTAGAGAAATTGGCCTATAATTATGTGGGTTTGACTTGTCTATATTGTTTTTAGGAATAAAGATAATTTTGGAGTTATTCAAGTAAGAATCAGAAATACCGTGCAACTTAATATAATTATAGACTTTAAGCAGGATGGGTGATAATATCTGGCTAAATGTTTTATAAAATTCTGTGGTATATCCATCCAGGCCTGGCACTTTACCTTTTTTTTAATTTCCTTATGACCTCAATTATTTCTTGCTGATTAAGGGGAGCATTTAGAAGCCCTATGTGGTTCATATTTAATTTAGGAAATGTAATATTATTAAGATAACCTGTAATTTCTTCTGAAGATGGATGATGGTCACATAGGCCATGCAGTTTAGAATAGATCTGATGGAATAGTTCAACTATTTGTAGATTTGATTTATAGATTTTGTCTTGGTAGTGAATTAATGAAATTCTGACTGATTCTTGTCTATTTGAAATGATACTAGCCAAAATTTTAGATGGGAATTGCCACCATTCTGACTATTTGGCTATACATCTAAGCTCATACATGGAATAATTATGTTGATGTAGTTCATGCAATTGCCTTTGAGTGTGATTTATTAGATTTTCTGTCTCAAGATTTGGTTTAAGTTGAAAATTTTTTTCCAGTTCTAGCAAGTCTCGGCTGGAGCGCCTTCTGTGTGGAGTCTGCATGTCCTCCCCGCGGTTGAGTGACACTAAAGACATGCAGGTAGGTGCGAGCATGAATGGGCGTGCCTTCTTTGAAGATTGGGCATCGGGCTGGCAACTCAGCACTGTAAAAATCCACTGCCAATCATGAGCAGACTAGAGTTCTGCTGTGGCGACCCCTTAACGGGAAAAGCCGAAAGACTAGCAAGTCCAAAACTAATTTATCTTCCTGTTCTTTAAATAATCTTTTAAAATGTGATGCTTTCTGAATAAGAACCCCTCTTATCTGTGCTTTGCAAGCTGCCCATTGTACATCAAAGGGGATATTAGTACTCTCCATATTCATGTCCAAAGCTGACAAGATCTCTGATAACTCTCGAAACACCTCTGATTTAAACAATAAATTATTGTTTAAAGACCAAATACAATTCCTGATGTTTTTTGTTAATTTGTCAGGTAGACTTAGTTTTATGGTAATTCTTGAGTGATCAGAGAAATGTCTTGGTTCTGACAAATATTTAATACTGCCCTCTGTCCAAATAGCAGAAATAAGAAAGAAATCTATCCTTGGCCACGTGCTATGGCATTTAGAAAAATATGTGTATAAACCTTTTTTCTCCTGCCCTTTCCCGAAAGAGACAGGGTCTATCAGATCTAGATCATTTATGAGCTCACTTAGGGCAAGTGAAGGCTGCAATTTTTTTTTGAAAGAGAGTTATAAGTGCACTCTATTCCTGGGTCAATAACCGCATTTCAGTCTCCCTCCAGTACATATTCATGCTCAGGAAATCTTTTAAGGATCTTGTGAATTTCTAAAATGAAATCTTGCTGTTTCTGACAAGGACCATAAACATTAAGAAATAGGATTGGTTTCCTATTATGTATATTACAGACTATAAAATGACATCATCTACCACTTTCATCTGAGCCTTGATCTGTGATTACTTGGTGAAATTATTGGAATTTTCCCCGGCTGCAACTATTGTTTTAATCCATTTTTTATTTAAGACCCCTTTCCAATCTTCTTTAATCGTGTGTTTCTTGTAAAAAAAATATGTGTGCTTCTGATTGAAAAACTAAATGCAATAGCAAGTTTGTCTTATTTCTATCCTGCAGTCCTCTCACATTCCATGAGTCAATAATCCAATAAACCACGATCCTGGAATTTACTCAGTGAAATATCGATTGTTGTAGTGTACTGTGATATTTATATTTAGCTAGGCTCCAAAAAAAATTAAGGTATGTAAAGTATACAAAAATAGATAAAGGGGGTAGACCTGAACATATGTACCCATCAGTAGCATCAAACTCTTTCAAACCTAAAACCGTGCCTAACCACCTGCCCAACACATTTGAAAGAGTATAATAAGAGAAGGTTACAAATGCAACTCTTAATGGAAGTATCTTAACCTGTAAAATGATGTAACCTCTAAAAAACATTTGAAATATTCTTTCTAGTATTTTAACAATATAAAAACATATATACAAACACACTCCACTTCCTAGATTTGTCATCCCTCACCCTTCTAACAAGATATCCATATGCTCCTAAAAATAAAAGTAGGCAAATAGCCACTATGTCAAAAACAGTACACATAGACCTTCTTTGGTCTTGCATGAAAAATGTTAAAGAATCCATTTAGATAACTAGACATACATTTGTTAATATGAATATAACTATAACAATAACAAAAGCAGGAATTCCCGTTGGCCCTGTAAATCTAATAACCAATACATACAGAATCCTTGTTTATATTTATATTCAAGGACATTTTATAAATTTAGCAACAACAGAACATTAAATCACAGTATGACATGACATATCATAACCCCACCAATTAGCATGCAAAGGAGGAGTGTAGAAAAAGAAAAAAAATAATAAAAAAGTCCCAGCAAAGTGTAAGCATAGGATTAACAATCCATGCAACAAGAAATAAGCCACACTGGTAGCACATTTCGTACAGCCTTGATCGTTTTTAAGACATTGGATGACAATAATAGAAAATATGGCTTTAGCACGGCAAATTGTTGTTAATACATTATTTATTTTCCTACTAGCCAATGGCTACAATATAGATAGACAGCATAGATAGCAATGGGATAAGCTAATCGAATACAAGATGTAGGATATATGTAAATGAAGACTTCCTCCATCCTCAGATATAATCACATTTCATGTAAACCTTTTAATGAATGCTGTAAATGTTACAGTAATCTTAAATAATAAGGCATATATTTATATATGAGGCAGCAATCCTGATGGTTTGCCTTTTAAAAGGATAAGGCATTATAGATGGACCTTTGGTAGTTCTATCTCTTATATGCATATTACCAGCTGTAGGCAGATCATCACATTTCAAGCATACATTTCTGCCAAATACGGCCATAATCAGCATTGCCTATTAATTTATGATAGGTGCCATTTAGGCAAGTACAGGACTGAAAGAACAGTCAGAAATTCATAACATGAAGACATAAAAAAATAATAACATAGCAAACAAGAACAATATAATTATCAAGAACAGAAAGTGGATAGCAGTCTTAGTGTGAGGTTAAAAAAAAAACTGTCCTCAGTATGTCAAACGTGTCTACATCGACTTTCTAGATTCATGGAATATGATCTTTATAGAGGAAAAAAACTACATGGTCCTAAAAACTGCCACCCAGTAGTCAATAGTGCAGAGTACTAACTAAGTATATATTTGTACCAACACTGTTAGCGAAGAAAGTCTGTGTGGGTAACCAACATACATATAATAAAAATGGTGTACAGGCATACAGTGTTTGCTAATAAACTTAGAAAGTGATATTACTTACTTTTTAAATAAGCCGTCCTGTACTACTATGTCCAGAGGATTCAAGTCTGTTATAACGGTATCGCAATTGTCTGCCAGAGCCGCAACAAAACAAATAATATCTATTTAGCAATTTTCTGTAAGAAAATAAAAAGCAGGCAGCGACACTCTGTGGCTGATCATCACTGCATATGGGATCTTTAGCAGATGACTGAGCTCCCCTGGGGGTACTCTTCCCTACCCCTTAGCACGGAGCCAAATGTTTACAGCATATTCTCAATACATCCCTCTTCAGCTGATGATCATCAGACAGTCCGCCTATGTGTGAGAAACCAGATCATCTGTGCTGCAGATAAACCTCCCGTGTTACACCAATAAGCCAGCCCTGTAGTTTCACAACATTTATTTATTGCAGACATTAACGTCTTTAGTGAAGTCACATGTATTTATCATTACATAGCCAAATGCAGTACACTGCAAAGCAACTGAATTTCATTCTTACCTGCATCTGCGGAGACTGGAACCTCTGGCTGTATGCTTTCTGTCTTCTCTTCAACAGGTGTTTCCACTGAGTGCACAGTCATATCCTCTTGTTCCACTTAATGAAAAAATGATAAAAATGCATCACTGTGGCTTTTTTTTATTACTTACAAATAACTGAATTAGTCTGCACATAGTATAGTTGGGTAAGTAAACTTCAGACAGTACAGTTGTGTATGTAAGTTTACTGTAATAATAGATGTTCGAATGATCACTGCTGCATTTGCCTGCAAAGGATATAACAGCCAGCCAGCTTACAAAGCTTTCAGAGTACCTTCCATGCACCCAAACTGTTAGTTCAAACAGAGTTGACTAAAACTCAGATTTCAGCTCCAAGTCCTTCGGACCCTTCATGCCAAAAGAGAGAGAGAGGGAGGGAGGGAGGCTAAAGGACTATAACAATAAAAAGTTTGCTCCCTGGCATAAAACACACAAAAACAAAGGGGATGGTGGGTAGGAGTGGCTACTCCATCAGTGATCATTTGAACATCTACTATTATGGTAAGTTTAGTTCCATAAGTTTACTTTGTTCATCATTATGATCACTTCTGCAGTAGCCTTAGCTATACGATTAGATTAAAATAGATTAACATAACTAGAAGGGGGAAGGATGAGGGCCTGAGATCCCCTGGGGAGTGGTCCCACTAATGCCTGTCCTACACCTGGAGAAGGAATCTAATTTATAATGCCTTGTAAAAGTGTGCACAGAGGACCAGATTGCTGCATCTAGACTACTTCTGGAATCCAGTCCTTTTCCAAAAGCCACAGATGAACCCAAGGCCCTGATAGAATCTTTACCGTGTCCAGAATTGTTTTGTTGTGGTAAGTAAAACAAAAAGTAAAAGCAGGAGAATGAGACCATCATATTAGTCTGTTTTATCACAGGTTGTCTTTTTTAATCTTCACAAGAAATGAACAACTAATCAGAATTTCTGAAAGATTTTGTTCTGTTGAGAGAGTACCCAAGTTGTCTGTAGACAGCCAAAGTATGGAGTATCCTTTTCCCCTCGTTTTTAAGTTCTGGAAAGAAGATAGGGAGATGGATAGCTAGGGTTAAGGTAAACTTGGATACCACTTTAGACATAAATGAAGAATTAGCTCTATCTTTGTGGAAAATGATTTGTGGTTGCCTCAACGTGAGAGCTTGCAACTCAGATACTCTTCTTGCAGAAGTCAGAGCAATTAGAAAGACTGTTTACCCTTTTAAGAACCCCAAGTCAGCCTGATGAGCTGCTTCAAATGGAGCAACAGTAAGTTTTTCTACCAGAAAATTAAGATCCCAAGGAGGAGCCACCTGTTTCCTAGGAAGCTTCTAATGCAATACCCCTTTGAAAAACATTTTCACATGAAGTTGCATTGAAAGAGGGGGATCCATGGGCAGACATGCTAGAATGGCTGACAAATGAACCTTGACAGAGGTGTAAGGAAGGCCTTAGGATAGTAACTCACACAAATACTGTAGAACCAGAGAAACACTAGCCTTGAATGGGTGCTGGTTCTTTTCCTGGCAACATAGGTTCATAGGTTCATAGGTTTATACTAGGCTATCTGCCCTAAGGCATTTATAAGCCTAGCCCAAATTTTTGTGGCTTACGCCACCCCTTATATGAAAAAATACTGTGCCCATTAGTTTGTTGTGCCTCTGTCCAGCAGTGACACAGAGATGATTCCCGGGGTAAACCTACAATCTCCCATCCACAGGTCTAGATTTCTCTTGAACAGAATCAGCGAGGTGCTCTGCCTCACATGGACCGGGATTTTATTCCACAGCATAGGGAGTCTCTGAGTGATAAATCTATCACTCCAGCACGTCCTATTTATATCCATGCTAAGGTTTAAGTCGCTTGCTCTAGTGGTTTTGGTGGATTTGGATTTTTTGAGGTGGAGCATGTCCATTAATTCCGGGTTGGACATGGCCTTGTATGTCAGGCACATGTCACCTCTGAGCAGACGGTATGCGACCGAATAGAGCTGGAGTTTCTTCAATCTGGCAGCATATGACAGATTTTGGAGTCCCTTTATCCTTTTGGTGAGGAACTTTTGGGGTCTCTCCAATTGCTGCAGATGTCGGGTGAGATACATCCCGAATGGGGCATTGTACTCGATCATTGGTCTGATAAGTGAAGAGTACAGGGAACAATGACCTCACTAGATCTGGATGTGAATCCCTTCATGATCAGGTGGGCAATGTAGAAGGTCTTTCTAACCACTTTAGCAACGTGAGTGTCAAAAGAAAGGCCACTGTCAACCTGGGTCCCCAGGTCCCTGATAACCTCTTCTGTGCTTAGTGGATTGCCACCTATATGGTAGCTTGGGGTTACCTTGTTTTTCCCGAAGGGTATGACTATACATTTTTTGGCGTTTAACTTCAGGCCATGGCTCTGGCACCAGTTATCAGTTTCCGTGAGTCCCTTCTGAAGGATATCCGTGTCCGATGCACTTTCAGCCTGATGAGCTGGTTCAAATGGAGCAACAGTAAGCTTTTCTACCAGAAAATTAAGATCCCAAGGAGGAGCCACCTGTTTCAGCCAGAAAACCTTTTCCACTTGCTAATATATGATTTTTCTAGCAGCAGGCTTTCTTGCCTCTATTAGTATCTAAAGCACTTTCTCAGAAACAAAGTAGTTTAAAGTTAGATGTCCTTCTATTCACATGTTGTGGTATTCATAACAATATGGAGGTTGCTACCTGCAGCGCCGACATCTGGCCAGTATACCAAAGTCTTGCATCAGGAGAGTACGTGTGACGTCCTGCACCAGGGTCATAAACCGATGTAGGGTATAAAAGTGACATCTGCATGTACCCTCTTCAGAATTTTTCTGCCACAGTGAACATCGGACTCCAGTTCGCCAGTTTGGAAAGCAGATTGCTAATTCAGATGACCATTACAAACGACCGCTACAAATAAGTACCCTGTGGGGTTTTCATTGTTTCCTTTTGTTTGTTTTTTTTTTTTTGCTAATACGTACATGTCCACTAGAAAGGGGAAGTGTGCTTGTGGGAGACAAATTTCTCACAAGGACTTGCACGATAAGTGCATATTCTGTTTAGGCGTGGCCCACGACCATACATCCTGCACTATTTGCAAATCATTCGTTCCCAAAACCCTTCACAGCTGTCTGGCCGCACTTAAACTCTACTTAGAAAATAAGAGACTCCGACGTCTCGCACTCAGTATGGAGGGAGGAGCAGGCCTATCTGAAGAGCCGCCAAGGAAAAAGGATAAGAAAACCAGGCCTGATTCCCATGCTGCGTCTCAGGCATCAGGGGAGATTCTTGAGACTGATGAAAGCCCAGGATCTCTTCAGACCCCTGTTTCCTTACTAGGTGCAGGAACCATGATGGAAGCTGGACTGGCGGAAACCTCAAGTACGTCTGCTGAGGCAAATCAGCCATCAGGGCCTGATGGCAGCAGGGAACCATGACTCATTCAGTCAGAGGGCCCTGCTCTTGTTCCTCCATCCACACAGATGTTGGCTCCCTCTCTTTCTCTGCAGTCTACTCCAATGAAGAGAAAACAAAAAATAAGACACACAGAAACAAACCTGTCCCAGGTTGGGATGTTTTTTCTCAAAGCTTGTTTAAGGCATTCCAGGCCCTACAGACACAACAGCAATCAAGTGTTTCTCCTACAGGGCCCCCTTTACTTGTATTAGAGGAAGATCTCTCCTCAGATGAAGATTCTGTAACCTATGAATCTCAAATTGATTCACCCAAAGACTTTATTACCCCAGAGGAAGAGGATCCCATTACCCCAGAGTCCCCTGGGGAAGAATTCACCTTTGGTGATATCATCTCCCTCATGAGGGAGCATTTTAAATGGCAGGCCTCAGAGGTCTCAGACAATAAGACAAGATATTTTGACTTGCTGCAAATTTTATTTTATTTATTTATTTTACATTTGTTGACCGGGATAGTCCGACTGGATGCATGTCCATTTTCAGCGGAGGCCCGGGGAGAAAAGCTCTAAGGGTAAGCAGATACAGTATTACATAATACCAGCATTACATATTACAAACAGACTATTTACAGAGATTACATAAGTAAGCAAGTTAGTTCCACAGGTTACAGTTAATCCTGAGCACGTCAGGATTAAATTAAATTACACAGTAAACTGGTTAACAGATTTTTACACATTCTAGGGAGAGTTAGCCAGGCTTGATACATTGACATAGCCAGTTAAGTGACAAATATTGTTTGAGTCTAGTTTTAAATTGACCTAAGGTGGAAAGTAAGGTAATATCAGCTGGAAGAGAGTTCCAGGATCTACTAAAAGAGTTTGCAAAGAGAGAATCACCGGCTGTGTTATTAATTTTGCTAGTCTGAATTAGTAGTTTGTTACAGGATCGAAGCGGTCTAGGATTGTTATAGGGGGTGATAATATTTTTAAGTGCAGGAGTATTGTCCGGATTATAGAGGATTTTATAGGCCATAATCAGTTGGTTATACTGGATTAGGCTGGGTAGTTCAAGCCACCCAAGGTGATTTAGCTTGATGCAATGATGTGTCCTAAAAGGCAGCCCAGTGGCAAACCTGGCAATGTGGTTGTAGCAAATTGAGAGTTTGTTAAGGACAGTCTTGTTTAAATTCGAGAGTAGAGGGGATGCATACAGAAGGGTTGAAAGAAGGTGAGAGCGAGCTATGGCAATTTTAGCTGGAGGGGTTAGGAAGGCTTTTATTCTGTAAAGTGACCCTAGTTTTTTATTGATGGTTTTGATAGTTTGGTTAACATGTAGGTCAAATTTTAGATTATTGTCTATGATGACACCTAATAGTTTTGTAGATGGGTCAGGGGAGATTATAGTGCCATCATTTGATTTTATGGTAAAGGTGAAAGCGGTAGACCTACGTGTTGGTGAAAATAACAGCATTTTAGTTTTTTTGGGATTTAGTATCAGACGATGTTCAGAAAGCCAGTTTTCTATTGTATTAAAGGTGGTCTGGGTAGCTGACCATAACTCTATTGAAGATGTGGGTGAGCAAATCAGAGTAGAGTCATCAGCATATTGGATACAGCTGACTTTTGGGATGACAGTATAAAAGTCGTTAATGAAGATGGAGAACAGCAAGGGCCCTAGTATAGAGCCTTGTGGTACTCCAAGGGTGTTAGGTAGAAGGTTAGAGAGTTTGTTCTGCCAGAGGACAGCCTGCTGTCGACCACTCAGGTAGGATTGAAACCACTGGAGGGCTCCAGTATCTAGACAGAATATTTGCAGGATGTGGATTAAAAGTTGGTGATCAACCATATCGAATGCCTTGGAAAGATCCAAAAAGAGGGCTGAGGATATATAATTATTGTTGCGATTATGGTTTATGGTGTTAGTAAAGGCTAGGAGGGCTGAAGTAGTGCTGTGATGAGGACGGAAGGCATGCTGAGTGTCTGCCATAAGGTGATTTTGGATTAGTTGGTGCATGAGTTGTCTATGAATACATTTTTCCATAATCTTTGCAAGTGGAGAGAGTATAGCTATTGGCCTATAATTGGAGAATTCAGTAGAGCTGCCTCCTTTGTGAAGTGGGATGACATAGGATATTTTCCAGATGGTGGGAATTTGTGCTTCTACTATGGTTCAATTGATTACTATTGAGACGGGGTGAGCAATAGCATCAGCTGATTTTTGTAGGTACTCGGCAGGGAGTTGATTAGCAGAAAGTGTAGTGGGTTTTAATTTTTTGATCAAGGTACGGATAAGTGAAGTGGCGACTGGTTGGAAGCTGAACGCGAGTAGGTTTCTAGGGGTGCTACTTTCAGGACCAGGGGAGCTAGGAGGTAGTTGGCTAGCTAGGGCTTGAACTGTCTCAGTAAAGAATTGGTTAAAACTATCAGAAACATCTTCAGGGGTTTTATCAATAGTAGCAGCAGGGATTGGGGTTGAAGTTTGTCCAGGATGTAGTAGATTATTTAAACCTGCCCAACACTTCTGAGGGTTATTTTGATTTACTGTCTGTAAATTACAGTAGTATTGTTTTTGTCTTGTAAAATTGATTTTTTGGTTTCATTCCTGGATTTCCTGTATTTAATGTGATCTTGAGGGTCTTTAGAAGAACGCCATAAAGCCTATGCTTTGTTTCTAAGGGTAATTTTGCTAGACTCTATAGAAAGCCATGGTGCAGTTTTTGCCTTGGTTCTCTTTGAATGAACAGGTGCATGCAAATCAAGGATCTCAAGGAATTTGTCGTTAAAGTATGCTACTGCTTCCTCTAAGGGGAGGTGTTTTAGAATAGACCAATTACATGAGTTTAGTTCTTGTTGGAATTTGGCAGGGTCAAAGTTTTTATTGTTTCTAACCTTTCTGAGTAAGGGTTTTGTGAATTAATGGTTTTGTGCTTAATTACATATGTGAGAAGGTAATCGCTTAGGCCATTAAGGAGGGTACCAGAGGTATACAGTTGGAGGTGACTGTTTATGAGTACCCAGTCAAGTATACTTTCTTTTTGGTTGGGTTTACCTATCCTAGTAGGGGTGGATATGATTTGTGTAAATGCATGCAGGTTAATATGGGTGGTTGGGGATTCTGAGGAACAGATGCCCCAGTCTATGTTAAAGTCTCCAAGTAGTAGGGTTTCTTGGGGGTAGTGACATGATAGCCAGTGCAGGATATCTTCAAATGTAGATATATGGTTACCTGGGGGAATGTACATACAGATGATATTAATGCATTTATTTTTATTAAGTTGCAATTTGGTGGCAAGAATCTCTGAGTTATTAATCTGAGGAGGTTGTATTACATCTATGGTGACATTCAACTCAATTTTATAGAGTACAGCTACCCCACCCCCCTTCCTCGAAGCACGATCCAGCCTGTGTATGTTGTACCCAGGTGGTAACACTTCATTGTCTTTAGTGTTAGGTTTTTAACCAGGTTTCAGATAAACAGAGAATCTCAGGGGAGTGGACATCCAGAAGTGCATGCAATTCATGTACCTTCTTATTAATGCTTCTAATATTGAGATGAAAGACTAGGAGAGAGTTAGTTGGCCTATTAATTGTAGGTTTGTAGCTTAGATTGCAAGTAGAGGAGGTATGTGTATCTGAAGTGAGTGGGCCAGGGTGGGGGTGAATATCACCACCAAGTATTAGGTTGAGTCTATACTTGGTGATGAACTTCAGGAATTTGTTTATTAGTTTGTGGTAGTGTTTGGATCTAGAGCTAATGTGCCTGGGGTTGAGATGTTGATAGACGGAACAAGATGTTGGATAGGATCTGGTACTGTAAGTATGGTTGAAGGTGGAAGGATTTACAGTTGGGGTGATAGTATGGCCTTTTGGGACCTGAAATCCCGTGAGAAACTGGTTTTCATACAAGGTAAGGAGGTATGGTGTGAACAAGAGGGTAGTAAAGAGGAGTATATCATTATCTGTGATTCAGCTAGTGAGTTAAGGAACTGTTTTACCTGGTGATGCAACACCAGAAGATTGAGTGGTGAGGTAAAGGTACTGGAAGGGGGATAGGAGAATGCCAGATGAAAGCTAATAGGTGCAATTAAAATGTAGGTAGTAGAATCGGGGTGGGTGGAATTATACCAGATGAAAACAGATAAGATCAAATGGAACAGACATCCCCTTCAGCTGTGCCCCCTTTGCTCCCTGCCTTCCAGGATGCCTTCTTAGCCACCTCTTAGACACCAGATTCACAACCATCAAAACATCCTGACCATTTTTGTAAGGTCCCACAGGACACCCAGTTCCTTTTCAGAAACCCACCAGCAGACCCAGCTGTTATTGCAGTCTCTGCAGATAAGACATCTAGGCAATTACCTTCTTCTGGCCTCTACCTACTGATAAAGACAGTACATTTATGGACAGACTAGGGAAAAAGGTGTACACCTCCTCTACTCTTGCTATAAGAGCCTTGAACTACCAAACCCACATGGCTAGGTATGTCCTGGGCAATATTGCTAAGGCTTCCACCCTACTCTCAGAGGCCCCTGAAACCAATATAAAAACTCAGCTTAACAACCTACTCTCAACATCATCCCAAGTAACTAGGCACTCCGAGTGCAGGTAAGATGCTGTGGAAGCATCATCCAAATCTGCAGCACCTGGCTCAGTACTAAGGTGATACTCCTGGCTGAGACTTCAGCCACTGCCCTTAGATGTACAAACAAAACTCCTGGATGCCCCTCTAGACAATAAACCCCTATTTGGTCAGGCCTCAGCTGAACTTCTTAAATCCCTTCAAGAGAAGGGAAAAGAATTACAAAACCTAAAACACGTGCTGGCATCTCCCATACCCAGATACCACAGAAACTATCCTCAGAAAACATCCTTTGTCAGGAGGCAATCCTCCCACACAGCTCATCAGACAAAGGGATGCAGGCAACCGAGGAAAACCTCTGCTCCCAGGTTTCCCTCCACCCCTTCCACTACCCCTTTTTGGAGCCAGTCTGATCAAACCAGACCACCTCCGCTGTGACTTACCATTTCTAAATCAAAAACCCCACTGTCCCTGCACCTCACCCTCTCCCTACCCTCATGGCAGAAGATTCCAACAGAAGGGTGCTATCCATCATTCAGAGGGGTTACTTTATGACTTGGTGGATGTTACCCACCTTCCAGGGAGTTCCTTAACCTCCAGCAAACCAAGACCACCTCCTCCCCACTACCATTCAACAACTACTAGCCCAGGGCACCATAGAACAAACACTTACACAAAGAAACAAAGGATTTTACTCAACAATGTTTTTGGTACCAAGGAAAGACTGTCCATGGAAGCCTATTCTGGATCTTTCTTTCCTAAACCTGTTTCTCAAGGTTCCCAGCTTCGAAATGATCCCCCTCCCTTTGCTCCTTCCACTCATTCCCACTCAGGCCTACACGGTGGCCCTGGATTTGAAGGATGCCTACCTTCACATACCCATTCACCCAGATTACAGGAAATTCCTCCGCTTTGCAGTAGACTCCTGGCATTTTCAATTCTCTGTCTTGCTCTTTGGGCTCTCCACAGCCCCTCAAGTGTTCACAAAATGTCTAGCACCCTTCACTGCTCACTGCAGAACACAGGGTATACAAATATACCCAAACGTGGACAACCTTATTGTACTTCATCAAAACCCCCAAGACCACCTAAAGCTGGTGATCAACACCCTAACCCAACTGGGGTTCACTATAAACAAGGAAAGGTCTCATCTGCAAGCCACACAAGAATTGGTTTTCTTGGGATGCAGAATCAAAACAGAGCTAACGAGAGCCTTTATCCAGAACAAAGAATCCTAGACCTGGCTATCTACCACACAAACTTATTGACCTTACTTCATTGCCAGCATGGGAATGCCTAAGGATACTTGGACACATGGCATCCCTAATACCCATGTTGCCCCTAGCAAGACTCCACATGAGAAAGATCCAGTGAATCTTGAAGAACTTATGGAGCCAACACTCCCATCCCCTGGACACTTCTCTCCCACTACTCCAGTGTCTGAAGACAGAACTCCAGTGGTGGATCTCTGCCATCCATCACAACTGAGGTATCCCACTACAGGTACCTGCCCACCTGCTAGAACTCACCACAGATGCATCAGACCTGGGTTGGGGTGCAGTACTACAGCACAACCAGAAACAGAACACTGTACAAGGAAAATGGTCCACACTAAGACTAAAGGACCACATCAATATCAAAGAAATGACGACACTCCTTTTAGCCCTACAAACTTTCAAAACAGCCCTACTCCCAGGAACTCTCAAGGTGATCACAGACAATATGACTGTCATGTGGTACATGAACAAACAGGGGGCAAGATCTTATCCCCTTTGCAGCTTAGCCATCCAAATCTGGACTCTAGCAATGACTCTAAACATCCATCTAGTAGCAGTATACATTCCCTCGACAGAGAATGTCATGACAGACTCTCTAAGCAGAACTTCAGCTCCCTCTCACGAATGGATGCTTCACAGAGAGACATTCCTAGATCTCATTCACAAGTGGGGTATTCCACAACTTGATCTGTTTGCCTCCTCCCACAACAAACAGATGCCCACATTTTGCACAAGGGCCCCACATCCACAAGCCTGGAAAGTGGACGCCTTCTCCTTTCATTGGGGAGGGGAATGTTTCTCTATGCTTTTTCACCCTTCACTCTGATTCAGAAAGTTGTCCTCAAAATACAGAAGGACAAACCAAAAATCCTGTTGGTGACCCCCTACTGGCCAAGACAGCACTGGTTTCCCTTTCTCTACCTACTAGCCAAGGGCAATCACCACAGGTTACCCCACTGAATAGATTTGCTCACACAGAACAGGGAATCCCTACTACACCCTCAAGTGAACAACTTGAAACTGACCTTATGGGAGATAGGGCTCTAATCCCCTTCAGACACCTATCCACAGAGGACATACTCAATGTCCTGCAGGAAGCCTGGACACCTAGCACCAGGAGAAATTACATCTCTAAATGGAAAAGATTCTCCCGGTGGTGTCAGAGGAAAAACCATGACCCTATGAATATTCCTGTTCCTTTGGTCGTTTTCTATTTGTGCGAGCTCCTTCAAGCAGGACTAACTTACTCATCAGTTAAAGTCCATTTATCTGCCATCTCTGCCTGTCTGCCCCATGTTACCACCACTGGCTTTCAGATTAGAAGTCAAGCTGTTCCTCAAAGGGGTTCTTCATATCAGACCCCCCCCCCCGAAAGCCCATCCCTCCACCTTGGGACCTGAATTTTGTCCTAGAAAAACTCGCACTGCCACCCTTTGAACCAACACATTCAGTAACCCTAAAACCGTGCACCCTTAAAACTGTACTGCTAGTGGCCCTTACCTCCGCCAGGAGGGTATTAGAGATACAAGCCCTTATGGCCATCCCTCCTTACCTCATTTTCCACAAGGAAAGAGTTGCCCTCAAGACTAATCCCTCATGCCTAAGGTGGTTAATGAACTTTTATTAAACCAAACCATTAACCTGCCTGTTTTCTACCCTAATCCCCAAAATGCCTCAGTGAGGACTCTGCATTCTCTAGATGTACACAGACAACTGAGGTATTATTAAGACAAAACCAAACTTATCAGGAAATCTGATCAGCTTTTCATCTCCTTCCATCCTAGGGCTCTAGGGAAGGCAGTCACCAAACAAACCATTTCCTCATGGATCCCTAAATCCATTGGAATATGTTATTGGTAAAACCTTACAGGGTCAGGTCAAATCACACTCTACCAGGGAAGCTGCTTTTTCAGCTGCTTTTTTCAAGGGGGTTGATTATGTCTCAATCCTAGAAGCTGACACCTGGGCCTCAGTGCACACCTTCACCAAACATCACAAACTGGACTTAGCCTCCAGGGCTAGAGCTGGGTTTGCCAGGTCTATTCTTCAGGGTCTCATTGACCAAGGATCCCAATCCTCCACCCAAGTTCATACATAAAAGCTTTGGCAGTCTCCCTACTGTTATGAATACTGCAACATGTGAACAGAAGGACATAGAACAGTTGTGTAAGAACTTACCATAACCTTAGCTGTCCTTCTCTTCCATGTTACAGTATTCAGTCCCTCCCTGCCTGCCCCCTCTGGCTCACCTGCCTATTATACCTTACTGCCCTGTGGGCCTATTGACATCCTGTCATCTTTTCTTTTAGCTTCTCCACTGATCACAGCCTAACAAGTACCCTTATTCTAGTCTACATGTGAATCTCTAGGGTCTACCACCTTGGACCGTCCTTAAACCTCCAGGCGTACTAGTGTATGCAGCAGTCCATTCTGAAGAGGGTATGTGCAGATGTCACTTTTATACCCTACGTCGGTTTATGGCTCTGGCGCAGGACATCAAATGTACCCTCCTGAAGCAAGACTTTGGTATACTGGCTGGATGTCGGCGCTGCAGGCAGCAACCTCCCTACTGTTATGAATACTGCAACATGGAAGAGAAGGACATCTAAGATTATGGTAAGTTCTTACACAATTATTCTTTTTAACAACTTTTTGGCACAAATGTTAAAAAAAGTAACACTGCCATTTAAAAGTATACAAAAGTTATGCGACAGTAATTAAAAACACTTTCTCCTAGTTTAATTTTTACAGAAAAAGGAGGGTTTCTGCCATGAAAAGTAAAGTGGAAGGTTTTACCCCAAAGGGAACTAATCTGCCCAGCAATGGAAAAGCATTAGCCGACCTTTGATCCTCCAGTTGGAGGAAAGCTCTGAATTCTTGTTGCCCAAATTTGACTTTTGGTCAACTCGTCTGGAGTTGACTAACTATTTGGGCATGTAGAAGGCACCCTGAAAGCTTTGGAAGCTGGACAGCTGTTATATCCCTAGCAGGGTATAACCTCTACAGCTTAGACTATTGCAGCAGTGATCCTTATATACAAGCTCATTACATCACATTTCCTAATGGCACTCCTAGACTGATTTCCTCCATGAAGACCAAGCAGCATGACTATATACTGAAAGAGGCCCTTGAGTGTGGACAGTGCCATCTCCTCCATGGCTTCAAGGAATAATAGATTTGGCAATATTGTTTTATTCAATCCAAAGTGCACAGAATTCTTTCCTTACTCAACCTTTCAACTAGTTTGTCCACGTGAGGCATAAGGTAGGTATCAAATTTCATAATGATATTTAGTTTTCTGAACAATTACAAAACCTTACAGACCCATTGATTTGCGGCCTTGTACTTGATTTTACAATATGGTTTACATGTAACTAGGTAGGTGAGATGGTCTGTTGACTCTTTTTAGATACAATAAAAATCTGTTGACAGGATCGCAATTTAAATTTAAGACAGGAATAAAATTCATCATGCAATTTCCAAAGCAAACTGAAGGCCAAAACAAAATTCAGAACCAAGTCTAATTAGCTATTTACAAAGTATACAGGTGGTAGCACTCCTATACATGTGACTACCTATGAAATAACCTACCAACTTTGAGGTTATTCCAGTCAATCTACTCTGGGATTGAGTGTGAATATTTTCTGTATCTCTTTCCTAACTGCTTGGTGTTGGGAATTTGGTGTCCCTTATGACTTTAGACTTACTTTCACATTAGACAGTTTCAGTATTGGTCTGCATTAAATTGGTACTGACAGCTAACTCTGAGAATATGTCTCTACCTCTAAGTACAAATTCCTTAATCTCCTGTTTCTGGGATACTAGCAAGGTTTTACTTACTGTTTTCAAGACACAATGCAGGAGCCTTGACTTTTTCTGTGAACGTGCCAACTACATAAACCTCATTTGCTCTGTTTTTATTTTTCCACATTGTTTCACTACGTAGTTTATTCATTTTCCGTATGACTTGGCAGTGGCTAATAAAGCAAGGATAACAAAGACAAGAGGTTGTTCTTGGTAGTGGATAACAAAACAAGTATGCCATCCCCTGCTTTGAACTCTCCTAAGACGATCATTTCTATTGTATGCCCTTTGCAGTGCTTTCTGTGCTCCTCCCATGAGCTCCTTTACTGTAGGCAGTGTTTAACCCTCCGTGCAGGTCAGTAAATATTTTATTATATTTTAAAGATGTTGTTTTTCTTCTTCCATGTTTATTTTGCTATAAATAGCAAGCTTCAGAAGTGTTTGTCACATAACAGCTTGAAAGCAGTGAACCGCACTGAAACATGGGTTACTTCCCTCATGGCAAAAAAAGAAGGCAAGGAAGCAGGTTTCCCCATCTTCTTCTTTCACTTTCCTCAACATTGACTCCAAAGTTTTGAAAAATTGTGTTTCTCCTATGTGTTCAGTGGACTTTGTAACCCATCATGTACATTGTCCACTATCCTGGGTCATCGCTGTTAACATTTCATCTTTTGGTTTCAGTTTACCTCTCCTTAGCTATTCTTGTGTCAAACCTGATCGACTTGAGGTTGTCCAGGAGATCGCTATACTTCCAACAATATTTATGCCTTTTTCACATTTCTTTCTTTCTCATCTGATCCTTCTCCTTATATTCTTTCTTTCTTTTGTTTTTTGGTGCATTCAGTTGCTGCCTGATTTTTATCTACTTGTTTAATTTCCATTCTTGCTTGACACTGACATGCTTCTTCTAAACAAGGCAGAGAAGTCATCTTGGAATTTTTCTCCTCACGTTTTAAAACTTTTATTATGTTTGGATCTGGTGAGATTAACAGATGTGTATGTGGTCTCATGACTGCAGATCTATACATGTGATCAGTTTTGAGGAGACCATTACATTCTTCAGAATGAGGAATATACTGTCTTGGTATACGAGTTTACACATCATTTGGTAAGCATGAAGCATTTTCTTGTTTTCTTGTCCAACTCATCCAATACCTTTTGGGGGCAGTCAATCACCTCCACATTGTAAGTTACAACAGAAATTTATGAAATGTTGGATTGATGATAGCTATGCGAATGAATACATGTGATATATAATGCATGTAACTGGGAAAATGTTAATGCGGTTTGTTTCTTTTATATACTTAAAAAAAAAAAAGCTCCAAACCAGGCATGTCCAAGGGTCAGCTTCTAGTGATTTCTCCTGTCCACCTGTTGAATCTGGGCATACTCAGACAATGCAGCAATTGCCTCATGTAGACAGACAACCCTCTCCTCCTACCACCCAACACTACAACCTGTGAGAGATGCACTTACATAGCCAAACTGGAAGCAAAGCTCTCTCCACCCAAGATTGTGCTAGACAATCAAGAGGAGAAGGTTAACACCCACACAACACCTCAAGCAACACATAGCCCTTCAAAACCCACACCATCAGCACCCACACATAGCAACACTAAACCCACATATGTGAAGGCCCTTAACAGTAACCTGCCCAAGCAACAAGGACCTCTGAAGCTGAAACGAAAACAAACACCAGTCACAACCAAAGTGTCACACAGCTTACAACACCAGTGTGCCACCCAAAAACAGTCCCTAAGGCAAGACAATGTACCCAACACTTTAGTCATAGGTGACTCTATAGTCCAGCACACTGATGCCCCACTCAGCAGACTGAACAAAGAGAAAATTACAGTCCGCTGCCTGTCGGGTGCCAGAATCCGCCACATAACGCATGCACTCAAGTCACTCCACAACAAGTACAAATATGACTCTGTCATTGTCCATGTTGGAGTGAATGACTTGAGACGTACCTCCCTGGACTACATGAAAAGAGACATGGAATAGCTCTCGGATCATGTGGCCCAGGCAGGTATGACCCTAACCCTGAGTAGCATCCTGCCTTCGCCCAGAATGATACCACAGTATAAGGACAAAATGACTGACTTCAACAATTGGCTAAGCTTCTGGTGTCATTCAAAGGGGATCCAGTATCTTTCTGCCTGGAATGACATGATCGACAGACCACGATGCTTTGCCAGAGATGGTCTGCACCTGTCGCCCCTGGGATTCAGGTTACTGGCTAAGGCTCTTGCCACCCCTATAGTGTCTTTTTTAGGCAAAGTTCAAAGGACAAAACCACCACCGTAACAGGTACAAGCATGCAAAATCTGAAGGTAAAGCTACTCAAT
Source organism: Protopterus annectens (assembly GCF_019279795.1). Taxonomy (NCBI): domain Eukaryota; kingdom Metazoa; phylum Chordata; order Ceratodontiformes; family Protopteridae; genus Protopterus; species Protopterus annectens. The sequence continues at coordinate 1,801,091,982 of NC_056744.1, forward strand.
GGTAGAAGTCTAAACCTCAAAATGCACTCTCTTGAGGCACTCCTAAAAATGGAAAACATCAATATCTGTGCAGTAACTAAGACCTGGTTCAAGGCTTCTGAGAGCACCCCTGCAATACCAGGCTACAACTCTTACCACACTTTTCGGCCACCAAACCAGGACCAAAACACTAAAGGTGGAGGAGTGTCCATATTCACCAAGGATATTCACAACACCAGACTAGTTGCCCAACACAATGCATCTGAAATTCTCCAGGTGCAACTAACACTAGGTAAGACTGCAATCCAAACTGTAGCTTGCTACAGATCCCCCACCATGCGCCAAGATTCTCACTACACCTTTCTAAATACACTGGAAAATATTAAGATACAACCAAGCACCCTAATACTGGGTGATTTCAACTACCCTGCCATTAACTGGGAAAACTACTCATGTACCAACACCTTTGCCCAACGGTTCTTGGAATTCATAAATTCCAATGCTCTGGATCAACTAATCCTAATCCCACCAAGGGCTCCAATATCCTAGACCTGGTCATTACCAACATGGGAAATCGATGCTCCACATCTATGGTCACCCCCTCGTTGGTCAGGTCTGACCATAAGCTAATCACCCTTGACATCCACATCCCACCCCCACCCCCCAGTAAAAAAACTTCTCCAAAGCCAAGTTCATGCTACTCAAGTCAGAAGTGACAAACTTCCTGACACCCATGCAGATGGGAACTGAAAGTATGACTGCTGAATTCTACACTACGGCACTGTACAAGCACATCCATTCGTGCATGAATCGTGCCATCCCCAATAGAACCAAGATGCTCTCCTTTAAAAAAAAAGGTTACCATAAACAAACTTTACAACAAAAGGAAGAAACTGTTGCAGAAAAGAAGAAAATCCCAGGATGCAAAAAACTCCCTTACCAGCCTCAGTAAGAAGATGAGATCCCTCATAAAATCCTCCAAAGCTAGTTACGAAAATAAAATTGCCAAAGATTCCAAAGACAACCACAAGGCATTCTACAGCTATGTCAAGAATCTAAATGGCAATGCTCAGATCTGCTCTGAGTTACAACAGAGTGGCATTAAATATACTGATCCCAAGGATATTGCCAATATCCTGGCAGATCGACTGAGTGCAAACTTCACTCCTCTCTCACCCCCTAAAGGGCTCATCTCAATACCGAAAGATTACCAAATTCCGGTAATAACGGCCATACAGGTAAAAACACACTCTCCAAAGCTGAGAATACAGCATTCCATGGGACCAGATGACATCCCAGGCTGTGTACTACATGAACTACAAAATGAACTGGCATCTCACCTAAGTGTCATGTTTAATCATCGCTTCACCTCAGGCTTCGTGCCCACTGAGAGGTGCACAGCTACAGTTATCCCATTCCACAAGTGGGGAACCACCTTGGATCCCGGGAACTACTGCCCCATCACTCTGAGCCTGATCTGCAAGGTCATGGAACGTATTATCATGGAACTTATAAACAAAGACATTGGCAACCTTCAAACACTGAACACCACACAGTTTGGGTCCGTGAAGAGCTGATCTTGTCTCCTGAGCCTGACTGATTTCTTCAAATCAGTCTCCAGAGCCGTGGACAAGGGTAAGATGGTTCACACAGCCTATCTGGACCTCGCCAAGGCCTTCAACACCATCCCCCACTCTGGAATCATAGATAAACTTACTAAGCTGGGCATTAATCCGTATGTCACTCGATGGGTTGCCAACTGGCTTACTGACAGAACCCACACTGTAAAAGTAGCCGACTCCAAATCCAGCTCCAGACAAGTGACAAGTGGAGTACCTCAGGGTTCAGTCCTGGGACCGCTCTTGTTTGGCATCTACTTCTCTGAAGTACAGGCCATCACTAAGGGACTCTGGTTAACAAAGTTTGCAGATGACTGCAAACTGGGAGCCATTATTGAATCCCCAAATGATGTGGATATTCTACAAAAGGGCCTTACAGAAACAGATGGTTGGTGCCAGAGCCATGGGGTCAAGCTCAATGCCAAGAAATGTATAGTTATCCCCTTTGGGAAAAAACATGTACCCATGAATTACCACATACATGGCAGTACACTAAACACTGAACGTGTGATAAGAGACTTAGGGACACAGGTGGACAGTGGTCTCACCTTCGATAACCACATCGCCACAACAATCAGGAAATCCTTCTATGTGGCAGACCTCATCACTAAGGGATTTTCATCCAGAAAAAAGGAGGTCATTGTCCCACTGTACCCATCTCTCATTAGACCCATTATAGAATACAATGCCCCGTTTGGTATGTACCTCTCAAGACATCTGCAACAACTGGAAAGCCCGCAGAAATACCTCACTAAAAGAATCACAGGCCTAAAGCAGATGCCCGATGCTGACCACCTAAAAAAACTCCACATATACTCTGTCGCATATCATCTACTCAGAGGTGATCTCTGCTTAACATACAAGGCCATGTCAAACCCAGAGCTGTTGGACATGCTACACTTAAAGAAATCCCTCAGAGACACACGCTCCAGGGATCTAAACCTTGTCATCACAATGAACAAAACATGCTGGAGGGATAGGTTCCTGACCCAGAGACTCCCCAGACTCTGGAATAGACTTCCCATACATGTCAAGCAGAGCACCTCTTTGGCCCTCTTCAAAAGAAACCTTGACGATTGGATGGGAGAAAGGAAATTCATCCCGGGGATCACGTCAGTCACCCTGCTAGACAGGGTTCCAGGGAAGTAAATAGTATGGGAAGAAATAGCCAGGGAATTGTTAGGGCTAGACTTGTATAGGCCCTAGGGCCGATAGCCTAGTACCAACATATGAACCTATATAAATATATGTTTGCCTATGTCTTAAGTGATCATTCAATAAAGGTGCGAAGAAACAGTAAATTACAGCAGGAAGACCAAACTGGTTTATAGCTTAGATGTTCTTCCTAGACTTCAAGGCAGTTTTCAGTATTAGTTATAGTCTTCTACAGTATTCCTTACTGAGTTTTATTTGCATTTGTTCATGTTTTATTGTCGATCCTTCATCATTTCCCAAATTTTGAAACACTCTCTTCTGCTCAAGGTCCTTTATATAGACGATTGATATTTTCTTGCTTCTGCAGCTTTGCCTCTGCACGTTTATCAAAAGCAAATGACATTCTTATATCATCTGAGAAAGTTTTAAGCACTTCCAGTTGTGCTTTCTACTCCTCATCTGATGAACTGTACAGTTTTAAGTTATCCACAAAAAGTAAATGAGAAGTCTTTAAACAAGATGTTTTCTGGGAGAAAAATTTACAACAATGGCCTAATCTGTTAAGTACAGAGTTTAATGGGTTGAGGGCAACAAGGCAAAAAAGCAATGGTGACAAACAAACTGGAATATCCCCCTTTGAATTTTTATTCCTATGATAATAATTTGCCTTTTATCATGGCTTAGCTGCAAAGTGTTTTTTCCACTGTTTCTTGATCGCTATAATATATTTGATCAATGTAGGTTGCATCTTACATATCTATAAGCACTCCTTTATCTGTGAATGTGAGTGTGACATCCTCCCCTCTGGGCCAGTAATCAAGGAGCCTGAATCCTCACCACTGACACTGGTGAGGGATGTTCACTTGGAACAAAAATATATACATACAGTATTTATAAATGCAGCTCTCTGCATCAAGCACAATTTCCCTTAAGAGCACACAGGGAACACACTCAGTCTGGGGTCTAGATTTCTCTCTCTCTCTCTAGGCCCCCAGTGAGACTCCCGACTGGCACAGCTGTACAGTTGAGTCCTCTGCTGCTTGTCCAAGCCAAGTACTCCACCACCCTCTTTGTGAAACCAGTGCTCTGTGTCCCTGTTCCAAGCAGCTGACACACACACTCTTTGAGATTTGATTTTCCCATATACATATATACACACACACACACACACACACACACACACACACACACACACACACACACACCTGGGAAAGGCTAACACAGATTTACTAGCTATGTCACCTTCTGCCCAGACTATAAGGTAGTTATTTCCACCAGGCACTCTAAGGCTCCTCTTACAAGGATACCCAATTATACTGAGTGAAATTAATACTAATACAAATGGTAGTATTTTGACCAACACAGTAAGGCTTTCAGGAGTGGCCACTGTGTCAAAAAATAAATATAAGTACTCTCAAAGGTTAAAGTATTCTCTAAAGGACCAGCCACAATGAAAAGTTTAAATATGCTGACTAATAAATAATAAAAGAACATTAAAATACTAAATATCTATTTACAATAAACACCAGAGTTTCAATCACAGGAAATATTAAAATAACAGAGATGAATAGATTCACACAGATACAGAAAAACAAAAGATGAAGTGGATGAGAGATCCTTCTGTGTCAGGTTCCAAAAACAGAATGTCCTGTGACTTCAGTCTCATCTAGTATTAAAACATCATTTTTGTCTTGGATTACAGAATGACATCACATACATCTGGTCATCTGACTTCTGGTTCCCATACTAACCCCATTACTAGAAACTGAACCAGAATCTTGCACATATGTGTTACCATAAACATAGATAGGGTTTTGCTAAGATATTTTATACCATTTGGAAGCCATAAAACCATTTCAACACTTCCATGCTTCCAGGTTAGCAATTAGTTCACTGCTACGGACAATGCAACAAGTAGTCCTAGCCCTTGTTTTCACAGACATTTGGTCTCTGGCTGCAACCAGAACTGTAAGATACAATCTTTATGGCCTACCAGGTAATTTAGTTTCAAACTATTTTTTAAAGTTAGCTGGACTGAGATTAACCTCTTTTCTTGCACTATCCTCTGCTACAATATATTAATTTCAATAGTTATAATACAGTCTGTCATACAAGTGTATTTCTTTTTCTGTCCAGCAGGACACACTGTTGGTACATTTTTAATACAAGCAACTTTAGAAATACATTTTTCAACACAAGCATCTGTACAAACCAATTTGATACACAAATGACATATAATTCTTTCCAAAACTCCAGCTAGCTATGCTGGCAAATGCTGCAGATCCATTACCCTACTTCTCCTGGCATAGCTGGCAATACCTCACATCGTCACAGTGAGATAGAGTTAAGTGCTTTTTTGAAATCTATACATGCTGTACTTAGATTCTTCCCCATTTTGTAGTTTTCTATTATGGCTCTATTTAGCAACAAATGATCCTTTGTTCAATATGACTTTATTTTGTTACCCTTTTGTTCTACTGCCATGGCTGAGTTTTCTTCTAAGTGACTATAAACTCTATCCACTTCAGTTCCAGTATATAGTCTGAACATTGTTGGAGGGCAAGTATTAGTCTATAACTTTTAGAATGACTTACAGGTTCACTCTTAAGAATGAGTATAATTTTTCCTGTTAACCAGGTTGGTGTCTATTCAGGATGCACATACAAGTAATTCTTGCTCAGGAGTAAATCTTTCTGTGCAGATGTTAATACTTTTAGCCATTTATATAATATTCTGTAAGGTTGTTGTTATTCTCCTTAAGGACCTGCATCCAAAATCCTACTCTTTCTCCTTACTTCTCCTATCTTCCCACTTCATCTCCTTCGAGTTTGATTTATAATTGTCAACTTCTGTTATGTATACGAGCCTTAACTGCATAACTGTAAAGTATCCTGTGAAATCAGCTAATACTAAGCCACCTAGTTCAATGGGGAGAATCAACTTAAACCACTTAAGTCTCCCCACACCCCAAAAAAAAAAATTCCCTCCACTCTTTATTATTGTCCACAACTTCTCTGGTTGATAAAAATATGTCTGAACAGTGTATAAAACTAAAGAGACTAGAACCATTTTCACTGCTTGTATGTTACTATCCACATCCATAACCAATAGATTCCTGCTTCTCAAGTTTTGTACTATATTTTCTTTAGTCTCTTTTCTTAGCCGCCATAACAGTGTACATTTTAATCCATACACCTGAATACTTCACTTTATCATGTCTCCATAATATAAGTATTGCTAAACCAATTCATGTCTGATTAAATAGTTTATAGATATAGCCTTTGTTTTTATCTTCACTTATGTTATACCCTGAGGAGACCTGAAAATGATCCCCAACACTGAAATGTACTTTTCTGGATTTATGAATTCTAAAATAATACCATCTGCAAGTAAAGCAAACCTTTCTTGAATACCATATCACCTATATCCTTGAATTTGTGAGTCCCTTATTTTCTTTGCCAATGGCTCTGTACATAAAGCAAGTAACAGAGGGGAAAGTACACACCAGTGCCTGGTTACTCTGTTCAAGTGCAGTTTTCTGGAGAGGAACCCTCACACCATAATCTTGCCTCTGACCTTTCACATATCCTCTTAATTATTTCTTTATTCTATCAGCAAATGCAAATGCTGTCATTGCCCTACTCATAATATCCCAGCTGACTATCAAATGCCTTATCTAAATCAAGACCCACCAACAATAGCAGTGTTTTCTTAAATTGATTCCCTTCAAGTCATCGCTGTTCTATAAATCTTGTCAAAAGTTTGTCTGTACTCCACAAAACTACACTGATCAGTAACTATCTATAATGGAAATAGGGTTCTGTTCAGAATGTTGAAATTCTGAAATCTCGAATTTCATACGGTCGAGACCGTATGATTGAAGTTTCAGAATTTCGAAATTCTGAACGGAGATCTGCATACACCACTGAACGGGAGATTTCCCTTTTCCTCGCTGTAGTGTGATCTCGGAGTTGGTATATTTAAGTAGCGGGGGTGCAGGGGGGCTTGCCCCCCCCTACATAAATGTTTTAGTAGTTGCTTTTTTGTGTGTGGGGATTTGTTTCATAATTTCGATATTCCGAAACATTGATCATATGGTTTTGATCATATGAGATTCGATGTTCTGGAATTTCGAGATTCCGAAGTGAATCCTGGCAATATCTTTGGCATTCTCTTGGCTAGTACAGACATAAACACTTGATAACCATGGTTTAAAATTGAATTGGATGTATATGAAGCACTTTATAACCATGGTTTAAAATTGAATTGGGTATATATGAAGTGGGTCTGAAGGGTCTTTACACACTGTAATACACTCACCACAGCTTCCCCCTCAATGTTTATCACTTTCCTCTCTCCCAACTTCCAAACTTACATAGGAATATCATCAATTCATGATGACTTTTTGTTAATTGATTATACATGACTATTTTTATATAATTTCTTCCTATCTTACTAATTGTTGAATTTTATCTTCCTCTAACTTTGGCATAATTAAATCTTTCATAAATATTTCCATTTGTGCCTTTTGTTACTTTCTACTTCCCCTGCTTTATACAGATTTCATAACATTTCTGAAATATCTAACACCGCTACAGGACCTATGTTTATTGTTCTTGTTATCGGGTCCATAGGTTTGGTGATGATCTTTTCTATTTTCTGTTGCCCGTGTCAATGTGCTAAAAGCTTTTGTGATCTGGGCTTGTTATCAAAACTAGTAACAGCATCATTTCTTAACTCATGCATATTACAAATACCTCTTTATTTTCCCTTTAGAACTCAGTAGTTGTTCCTCTTCTTGTTCTCAGAGAGTCCCCTTATTCTGCAATACTTTAATCTTTGACACGCTTCTAAATAATTTCCATTATTTTTCCCCTATCTTTTTTCTTCTTGTTTATACTATATTTTTAAACTCCATTTTCATTTTATCCTATTCATTAACTATTCTTTCTGAAAAAAATTATATCTTCCCTAATAACTTCTGAATCATTTCCATTCCTTTCTTTTTAACAAACAAAAAGGAACACACCAGTGTCTCTTTTATGCGTCATTAGTCTGCATCTTTATTTTCATTTTTCTTAATGCAAGCTCAAAAATAGTTGTTGGATGTTTGTCAAAACTTTCAATTAAATATACATGCTCCTGTGAAATTTACTTTCTATCCAGTCTAGGCAAGATACTGTACCTTGGGAAATAATATATAAATTCTGTCTTGGGTCCTATTACTGAATTCACATCTTCCATTTCAAATATTCTCATACATTTTTTCAGAAATCTAACCTCTTTTGTTATATAGGCTCCCTTGATATATCCTGTTATAAATCAGGTTCCAGTACCCACCCATAAATAATACTCCCTGCTGAAAGCTTATTATTTCTCCCAAAATTCTCTTAAGCTCCACAATAGCTCTCCGGAGCCAATTCTCAAGTTTAAAATCAGAGCTAGTCTGCTTTGAGCTGTACTTCCTTGCTACACACTGCCTACTAGATTGACCAGTTCTAACCATATTTGACGTTGCTACACACCGCTTACTAGACTGACCAGTTCTAACTACATTTGACCTTGCTACACACTGCTTACTAGATTGACCAGTTCTAACCACATCTGATGCCACATACTGCTTACTAGATTGACCAGTTCTAACCACATTTGACCTTGCTACCAGTCCCAAAGGCATCAGATAACTCTTTTTAACCAGTTCCATCTATATTTGCAAGTCTGAATATATGTGGATCTGAGCAAGATGCAGCAGGCTGGCTTTACCACTGCTAGTACCTGTCAGTTCCTGTATACTTGTGTACTTTTTTTATCTTCAGTTTGGTTGACTGTGTTTTTAGTTTTGTTTCCTGTCTTCCAAGGCTTAGGGAGCCTTTGTGACTTAAAGGGGCTCTCTCTGTAATGTTCTTAAGTTGCTGTACCATGTAAGCTCTAGGTCATTCGATTCTCGAGTTGAGATCTGCAGTTTGCAGGCCTGCAGTGCTGCAGTAGTCTCAGTGTTATGATCATGAGTTTTTCAGAGAAATTGCCTGTAGAAACACCATTTCTATCCTGTTTTAAAATTAGCATCCTGGTGTGCTGGAGTGTTTTCAGCATTATGTTTCAGAGTGGCTGGGAAGTGGAGAGTTTATTTGCAAAGGCACCAATATCAAGACAATCATCTGCCTTTTTTGTTCTTGACTTTCTCCTTTTCAAACTGAAGGAGTGGTGGTGAGCTTCTACATTACAGCATTAGCACCGTGACTGCCACAGAACATCAGCATGGACACTGCAACTGCCACAGCACATCAGCACTGACACTGTGACTGCCACGGCGCATCAGCATTGACACTGTGACTGCCGTAGTGCATCAGCATTGACACTGACTGCCACAGTGCATCAGCATTGACACTGTGACTGCCGCAGTGCATGAGCATTGACACTGTGTCTGCCGTAGTGCATCAGCATTGACACTGTGACTGCCGCAGTGCATCAGCATTGACACTGTGACTGCCGCAGTGCATGAGCATTGACACTGTGACTGCCACAGTGCATGAGCATTGACAATGTGACTGCCGCAGTGCATGAGCATTGACAATGTGACTGCTGTAGTGCATCAGCATTGCCACTGTGACTGCCACAGTGTACTACCATTGACACTGTGACTGCTGTAGTGCATCAGCATTGACACAGTGACTGCTGCAGTGCATCAGCATTGACACTGTGACTGCCGCAGTGCATCAGCATTGACACTGTGACTGCCGCAGTGCATGAGCATTGACACTGTGACTGCCGCAGTGCATGAGCATTGACACTGTGACTGCTGCAGTGCATGAGCATTGACAATGTGATTGCTGCAGTGCATGAGCATTGACAATGTGACTGCTGTAGTGCATCAGCATTGATACTGTGACTGCAGCAGCGCATTGTTTGACCCTGTAGCTGATGGTATTTTTCCTACATATGACCTGCTGATGGGATGATTGTGTTTTTGTTTCCTAGGATTAGCCTGATAAGTTATACTGAGAAAGCTTTGCAATCCTCATTTTGGAGAGAACCCTGGAATATAACACATACAGAAAACAGCAGGTGGACCCAGAAACGACAGCAAGGCTTGTAGATGAACCCGTCTTTAATTCACAAAAAATAAGGACATAAGCGCTTTTGTAGTATCACTACTTCATCAGATGTAAATCACATTAACAGAACCCCTCCTTAAATACCATTGAAATAAATCACATGTATCACATCATTTGTAAATTAGAGACAAGCACTATAAGCAACAACACTTATAAAAACATGAAAAACTATTAAAAACATTATTTCATACCATAATTAATACATCAATATCTAAAATAATTCATTAAAACAATAACCTTCACAAAAGCACACATAAAAATTTGCAAATAGCACTTCAAAGCACTAATATATAACATACTACCTAAAACAATTCATTTCCTCTTAAGGGCTCTAGCCTTGAGTTTAGGTCTCAGTGGAACTCTGTCATTCAGGCCATGCCCAAATTCCCCCTCATCCTAATTATTCACTTTGACTCCAACTGCTCTGTTTGATTCCTAATATATCCCTTTCTATAACTTGTCCAATTACTAAAAATGTAAAATAATGTGTTGTATCAGTCTCAGATACATGTTTAGAGAGAGCACTCACTGTGTCATTCTTACCTAGATGGTAATGATGTTCCCTAATTCTGTCCTTTAATGCTCTATCCATCTTACCAATGTAGAATTTTTTACATGTGATACAGTGTGCCAAATAGACAACAAGGAGAGTATTGCATGAGGCTTGAACACTGAACCTATAAATTCTACCCTGATCGGGGTGACTAAACACCTTACTACTATCTATATATTTTCAAGCTTTGCAATGTCCACATGCTGAGGTACACCCCCCATGTACACTAAACTGTTTCTGTTTGGGGTAGCATAACCGTCTCTTAAGAGAACACATATTTTTATAAACAAATGGTCTTACATCAACTATGTCGGTGATATCACTATCTGTAGTCAAAACTCTCCAATGTTTCTCTATGACTTCCTTGTAAAGTCTGACATCTCTGGAGTAGGACAGACAGACTTTCAGTCCACTGTTCCTACCCAATTCTTTTCCAGTTCTCTTCTCATACTTCTCTCCAAAATAAGGCCTGGCTCTAATATCTCTTAACCGAGCTACCTGTTCAATGTTTTCATTGATCTCATGATGTTTGTATCCCCTTGATACTAATGCATCTTTCAGCAGCCCAGTCTGTATGTTAAAGTCGGATTCTCTCACACTTAATCTAGAAGCCCTGAAAGTCTGACTCCTGATCACACTTCTGAAGACGTGTGGTGGATGCATACTTTCTTTATACAACAGATGATTGCAATGGCAAGGCTTCTTATGTAATCCTGTATAAATATGTCCATCAGTATCACAGATTACTCTAACTTATAAAAAATCCACAAAAGAAGTGGATATATTACATGAAAACCTCAAATAAGAAGTAGTTTCATTCAAATAATTAATAAAATCATGTAACATGGATTCAGTACCATCCCAAATGAGGAAGAGGTTGTCCACAAACCTGCGGTAGAAAACGAGCTGTGCTTTAAATGGTCCCTCACATACACACCTTTGTTCCCAGATACTCATCACGCATTGGCATAGCTACTGGCACATGAAGTGCCCATAGCTATGCTGTCTTTGCCAATAGTAATACCATTAAATAAAAAGACATTATTATTCAAAATACACTCCAATAATTGACATAGTAATCTTATCTTGATACTACCAAATCTGTGTGTTGTGACAAAACTTGCTTAGTGCTGGATAAACCCTCCTCATTTGGGATGACAGTGAATAAAGAAGTAACATCAAGTGTCACTAAATGCAACATTGGCCTTTTTCCATTCAACATCAGAAAGGAATACAAATCATTTAAAACATGCTGTGTGTCACGTAAGATATTAGGGCATGTGTTCAATACCACCCTTAACTGCTGCTCCACATGAATGGAGGGTGTATCATGTAAGATATTAGGGCATGTGTTCAATACCACCCTTAACTGCTTCTCCACATAAATGGAGGGTGTATCATGTAAGATATTAGGGCATGTGTTCAATACCACCCTTAACTGCTTCTCCACATAAATGGAGGGTGTATCATGTAAGATATTAGGGCATGTGTTCAATACCACCCTTAACTGCTTCTCCACATGAATGGAGGTTGTATCATGTAAGATATTAGGACACGTGTTCAATACCACCCTTAACTGCTTCTCCACATGAATGGAGGTTGTATCATGTACGATATTAGGACATGTATTCAATACCACCCTTAACTGCTTCTCCTCATGAATGGAGGGTGTATCATGTAAGATATTAGGGCACGTGTTCAATACCACCCTTAACTGCTTCTCCACATGAATGGAGGTTGTATCATGTAAGATATTAGGGCATGTGTTCAATACCACCCTTAACTGCTTCTCCACATAAATGGAGGGTGTATCATGTAAGATATTAGGGCATGTGTTCAATACCACCCTTAACTGCTTCTCCACATGAATGGAGGTTGTATCATGTAAGATATTAGGACACGTGTTCAATACCACCCTTAACTGCTTCTCCACATGAATGGAGGTTGTATCATGTAAGATATTAGGACATGTATTCAATACCACCCTTAACTGCGTCTCCACATGAATGGAGGTTGTATCATGTAAGATATTAGGGCATGTGTTCAATACCACTCTTAACTGCTTCTCCACATGAATGGAGGTTGTATCATGTAAGATATTAGGACATGTATTCAATACCACCCTTAACTGCTTCTCCACATGAATGGAGGTTGTGTCATGTAAGATATTAGGACATGTGTTCAATACCACCCTTAACTGCGTCTCCACATGAATGGAGGGTGTATCATGTAAGATATTAGGGCATGTGTTCAATACCACCCTTAACTGCTTCTCCACATGAATGGAGGTTGTATCATGTAAGATATTAGGACATGTATTCAATACCACCCTTAACTGCTTCTCCACATAAATGGAGGGTGTATCATGTAAGATATTAGGGGATGTGTTCAATACCACCCTTAACTGCTTCTCCACATGAATGGAGGTTGTATCATGTAAGATATTAGGACATGTATTCAATACCACCCTTAACTGCGTCTCCACATGAATGGAGGGTGTATCATGTAAGATATTAGGACATGTATTCAATACCACCCTTAACTGCGTCTCCACATGAATGGAGGGTGTATCATGTAAGATATTAGGGCATGTGTTCAATACCACCCTTAACTGCTTCTCCACATGAATGGAGGTTGTATCATGTAAGATATTAGGGCATGTATTCAATACCACCCTTAACTGCGTCTCCACATGAATGGAGGGTGTATCATGTAAGATATTAGGGCATGTGCTCAATACCACCCTTAACTGCTTCTCCACATGAATGGAGGGTGTATCATGTAAGATATTAGGGCATGTGCTCAATACCACCCTTAACTGCTTCTCCTCATGAATGGAGGGTGTATCATGTAAGATATTAGGGCATGTGTTCAATACCACCCTTAACTGCGTCTCCACATGAATGGAGGGTGTATCATGTAAGATATTAGGGCATGTGCTCAATACCACCCTTAACTGCTTCTCCACATGAATGGAGGGTATATCATGTAAGATATTAGGGCATGTGCTCAATACCACCCTTAACTGCTTCTCCTCATGAATGGAGGGTGTATCATGTAAGATATTAGGGCATGTGCTCAATACCACCCTTAACTGCTTCTCCACATGAATGGAGGGTGTATCATGTAAGATATTAGGGCATGTGCTCAATACCACCCTTAACTGCTTCTCCACATGAATGGAGGGTGTATCATGTAAGATATTAGGGCATGTGTTCAATACCACCCTTAACTGCTTCTCCACATGAATGGAGGGTGTATCATGTAAGATATTAGGGCATGTATTCAATACCACCCTTAACTGCTTCTCCACATAAATGGAGGGTGTATCATGTAAGATATTAGGGCATGTGTTCAATACCACCCTTAACTGCTTCTCCACATGAATGGAGGGTGTATCATGTAAGATATTAGGGCATGTGCTCAATACCACCCTTAACTGCTTCTCCACATGAATGGAGGGTGTATCATGTAAGATATTAGGGCATGTGCTCAATACCACCCTTAACTGCTTCTCCACATGAATGGAGGGTGTATCATGTAAGATATTAGGACATGTATTCAATACCACCCTTAACTGCTTCTCCACATGAATGGAGGGTGTATCATGTAAGATATTAGGGCACGTGCTCAATACCACCCTTAACTGCTTCTCCACATGAATGGAGGGTGTATCATGTAAGATATTAGGACATGTATTCAATACCACCCTTAACTGCTTCTCCACATAAATGGAGGCTGGCTCTGTACACCAGTTCCTCCCTGCTACTATGGGTCGAAATGGTGGGTTCGAGGGATTTGTGTGTATTTTGGGCAGGCCCTGAATGACAGGTATCAATGCTTCCCTCACTGTCAGATAATTATACAGCTCTGTGTCAATAATACAAGCATCTAAGAGCATTAAAAAAGTGCTATTAAATTCTTTAATCATAGCATTAATTTGTGAAAAAGTAATTTTTGTATAAAAGCTTTTATCACCCAACATACCTTCCATCGCTTTATTATATTCCTCAGTATCAAAAATTACTATGGGCCCACCCTTATCAGCAGGTATAATAGTTAAAAGACAGTTGTTTTGTAGGCCATTTAAAGCTTGAAATTCATCCTTAGACATATTAGACTTACCATATGTTCTATTATTGCCAGAACTATACATTCTGTAAAAATCATCCAAACACAATTTCTCAAAAGCTGTAACTAAAGGATGAGGGTTAGGTATAAACGTACTAGGCTTGCTAGGATGGGGGTTAGGTATAAACGTACCAGGCTTGCTAGGATGGGGGTTAGGTATAAACATACTAGGCTTGCTAGGATGAGGGTTAGGTATAAACGTACTAGGCTTGCTAGGATGAGGGTTAGGTATAAACGATGAGGGTTAGGTATAAACGTACCAGGCTTGCTAGGATGGGGGTTAGGTATAAACGTACTAGGCTTGCTAGGATGAGGGTTAGGTATAAACGTACCAGGCTTGCTAGGATGGGGGTTAGGTATAAACGTACTAGGCTTGCTAGGATGAGGGTTAGGTATAAACGTACTAGGCTTGCTAGGATGAGGGTTAGGTATAAACAATGAGGGTTAGGTATAAACGTACCAGGCTTGCTAGGATGGGGGTTAGGTATAAACGATGAGGGTTAGGTATAAACGTACCAGGCTTGCTAGGATGGGGGTTAGGTATAAACGTACTAGGCTTGCTAGGATGAGGGTTAGGTATAAACGTACTAGGCTTGCTAGGATGAGGGTTAGGTATAAACGTACTAGGCTTGCTAGGATGAGGGTTAGGTATAAACGTGCTGGACTTGCTAGGATGAGGGTTAGGTATAAATGTACTAGGCTTGCTAGGATGAGGGTTAGATATAAACGTACAAGACTTGCTAGGATGGGGGTTAGGTATAAACGTACCAGGCTTGCTAGGATGGGGGTTAGGTATAAACGTACTAGGCTTGCTAGGATGAGGGTTAGGTATAAACGTACTAGGCTTGCTAGGATGAGGGTTAGGTATAAACGATGAGGGTTAGGTATAAACGTACTAGGCTTGCTAGGATGGGGGTTAGGTATAAACGTACTAGGCTTGCTAGGATGGGGTTAGGTATAAACGTACTAGGCTTGCTAGGATGAGGGTTAGGTATAAACATACTAGGCTTGCTAGGATGAGGGTTAGGTATAAACGTGCTGGACTTGCTAGGATGAGGGTTAGGTATAAACGTACTAGGCTTGCTAGGATGAGGGTTAGGTATAAACGTGCTGGACTTGCTAGGATGAGGGTTAGGTATAAACGTACAAGACTTGCTAGGATGGGGGTTAGGTATAAACGTACCAGGCTTGCTAGGATGGGGGTTAGGTATAAACGTACTAGGCTTGCTAGGATGAGGGTTAGGTATAAACGTACTAGGCTTGCTAGGATGAGGGTTAGGTATAAACGTGCTGGACTTGCTAGGATGAGGGTTAGGTATAAACGTACTAGGCTTGCTAGGATGAGGGTTAGGTATAAACGTGCTGGACTTGCTAGGATGGGGTTAGGTATAAACGTACTAGGCTTGCTAGGATGGGGGTTAGGTATAAACGTACTAGGCTTGCTAGGATGAGGGTTAGATATAAACGTACAAGACTTGCTAGGATGAGGGTTAGGTATAAACGTACCAGGCTTGCTAGGATGAGGGTTAGGTATAAACGTACCAGGCTTGCTAGGATGAGGGTTAGGTATAAACGTACTAGGCCTGCTAGGATGGGGGATAGGTATAAACGTACTAGACTTGCTAGGATGAGGGTTAGGTATAAACGTACTAGGCTTGCTAGGATGGGGGTTAGGTATAAATGTACTAGGCTTGCTAGGATGAGGGTTAGGTATAAAGCATTAGGCTTGCTAGGATGGGGGTTAGGTATAAACGTACTAGGCTTGCTAGGATGAGGGTTAGGTATAAACGTACTAGGCTTGCTAGGATGAAGGTTAGGTATAAACGTACTAGGCTTGCTAGGATGAGGGTTAGGTATAAACGTACTAGGCTTGCTAGGATGGGGGTTAGGTATAAACGTACTAGGCTTGCTAGGATGGGGGTTAGGTATAAATGTACTAGGCTTGCTAGGATGAGGGTTAGGTATAAACGTACTAGGCTTGCTAGGATGAGGGTTAGGTATAAACATACTAGGCTTGCTAGGATGAGGGTTAGGTATAAAAGTACTAGGCTTGCTAGGATGGGGGTTAGGTATAGAAGTACTAGGCTTGCTAGGATGGGGGTTAGGTATAAACGTACTAGGCTTGCTAAGATGGGGGTTAGGTATAAATGTACTAGGCTTGCTAGGATGGGGGTTAGGTATAAACGTACTAGGCTTGCTAGGATGGTGGTTAGGTATAAACGTACTAGGCTTGCTAGGATGGGGGTTAGGTATAAACATACTAGGCTTGCTAGGATGGGGGTTAGGTATAAACGTACTAGGCTTGCTAGGATGAGGGTTAGGTATAAAAGTACTAGGCTTGCTAGGATGAGGGTTAGGTATAAACGTACTAGGCTTGCTAGGATGGGGGTTAGGTGTAAATGTACTAGGCTTGCTAGGATGGGGGTTAGGTATAAACGTACTAGGCTTGCTAGGATGGGGGTTAGGTATAAACGTGCTGGGGTTGCTAGGATGAGGGTTAGGTATAAATGTGCTAGGCTTGCTAAGATGGGGGTTAGGTATAAACGTACTAGGCTTGCTAGGATGAGGGTTAGGTATAAACGTACTAGGCTTGCTAGGATGTGGGTTAGGTATAAACGTACTAGGCTTACTAGGATGGAGGTTAGGTATAAACATACTAGGCTTGCTAGGATGGGGGTTAGGTATAAACGTACTAGGCTTGCTAGGATGGGGGTTAGATATAAACGTACTAGGCTTGCTAGGATGAGGGTTAGGTATAAACGTACTAGGCTTGCTAGGATGAGGGTTAGGTATAAACGTACTAGGCTTGCTAGGATGGGGGTTAGGTATAAATGTACTAGGCTTGCTAGGATGGGGGTTAGGTATAAATGTACTAGGATTCCTAGGATGGGGGTTAGGTATAAATGTACTAGGCTTGCTAGGATGAGGGTTAGGTATAAACGTACTAGGCTTGCTAGGATGAGGGTTAAGTGTAAACGTACTAGTCTTGCTAGGATGGGGGTTAGGTATAAACGTACTAGGCTTGCTAGGATGGCGGTTAGGTATAAATGTACTAGGATTGCTAGGATGGCAGTTAGGTATAAACGTACTAGGCTTGCAGGATGAGGGTTAGGTATAAACGTACTAGGCTTGCTAGGATGGGGTTAGGTATAAACGTACTAGGCTTGCTAGGATGAGGGTTAGGTATAAACGTACTAGGCTTGCTAGGATGGGGTTAGGTATAAACGTACTAGGCTTGCTAGGATGAGGGTTAGGTATAAAAGTACTAGGCTTGCTAGGATGGGGGTTAGGTATAAACGTACTAGGCTTGCTAGGATGAGGGTTAGGTATAAACGTACTAGGCTTGCTAGGATGGGGTTAGGTATAAACGTACTAGGCTTGCTAGGATGAGGGTTAGGTATAAACGTGCTGGACTTGCTAGGATGAGGGTTAGGTATAAACGTACTAGGCTTGCTAGGATGGGGGTTAGGTATAAACGTACTAGGCTTGCTAGGATGGGGGTTAGGTATAAACGTACTAGGCTTGGTAGGATGGGGGTTAGGTATAAACATACTAGACTTGCTAGGATGGGGGTTAGGTATAAATGTACTTGGCTTGCTAGGATGGGGGTTAGGTATAAATGTACTAGGCTTGCTAGGATGGGGGTTAGGTATAAATGTACTAGGCTTGCTAGGATGGAGGTTAGGTATAAACGTACTAGGCTTGCTAGGATGGGGGTTAGGTATAAATGTACTAGGCTTGCTAGGATGTGGGTTAGGTATAAACATATCAGGCTTCCTAGGATGGGGGTTAGGTATAAACGTGCTATGCTTGCTAGGTTGGGGGTTAGGTATAAACGTGCTAGGCTTGCTAGGATGAGGGTTCGGTATAAACGTACTAGGCTTGCTAGGATGAGGGTTCGGTATAAACGTACTAGGCTTGCTAGGATGGGGTTCGGTATAAACGTACTAGGCTTGCTAGGAAGGGGGTTAGGTATAAACGTACTAGGCTTGCTAGGATGGGGGTTAGGTATAAACGTACTAGGCTTGCTAGGATGAGGGTTAGGTATAAACGTACTAGGCTTGCTAGGATGAGGGTTAGGTATAAACGTACTAGGCTTGCTTGGATGGGGGTTAGGTATAAACGTACTAGGCTTGCTAGGATGGGGTTAGGTATAAACGTACTAGGCTTGCTAGGATGAGGGTTAGGTATAAACGTACTAGGCTTGCTAGGATGAGGGATAGGTATAAACGTACTAGGCTTGCTCCTAACATTATATCTTTCACTATTTTCACTATTTTTAGAACACAATTTCAATAAAATGTTTCTAATAAACAATTTAAAGTCAATAATTGCATCTGCGAAGTCTTGCTTCTGAGTGGGGATAAACGTTAATCCTTTAGATAATACTCTGATCTCAGCAGCAGTTAATACATGGCTTGTTCTTGATAGTTGGTGTAACCACAGCCTCATCTTCTGGCTTCCTCTTCACTTTCGCTCTCCACCGAGAACGAGACCTGTCTGTGTCCCTCACCACCGTCTTGATGGGTAAGGGAAACTTCCATTGCCCCTGTAAAAAAGGGCCTGTAGTATTAACAGAATTCATGGATGCTGATGCTGAGCCTGTAATGGTTTTCACCATACTCCCGGAAACATTACCAGGAGCATTAGACTGATGCACCTGCACTGGGCCAGTAGTATGAACAGAATTCATGGATGCTGACGCTGAGCCTGTAATAGTTTTCACCATACTCCCGGAAACATTACCAGGAGCATTAGACTGATGCACCTGCACTGTAATCTGAAAAGTACGCCTTCTGGCTCCTGCAGACACAGTCAGCATGTCAGCTGAGTCACTGCTTGCCGGCTGCAACAATACTTCACTTCCTGGATCACAAACCTCACTCACATGAGGAGCAGCATTTCTGCTCAATGGTGCAAATTGATTCCTAACAACAGGAACAGTACTAACATCATCTTGCACAGTTCTCGGCCACATAAAGACATTGCCTTGCGCAAAATCTGCTCCATCTCTGCATAAATTCTTCTGCTTGATATGACACAATCTACGTTCATATGCTGTAACGGAATCAATGACCTCCGTAATATGCTTGTCAACTAGGTCATTATCAAAGTCATGCAACAGAGTATTGTATAAGTCCTTTATCTGACCAAAAAGTTCATTAATCTAGGTTTGTGCATACTTAATAAGCAGCTGCATGTACTTGCAGCTACACTCTGAATTAACCCTTTGCCATTCACTTAGCAGTTGTGGTGTGGCATTCCCTTGTGCAGGCATTAACAAAACCCTCAGTCCTCTTGGAACTAATTTCTCTTGTAGACAAACCTCTAAATTAAAATTTTGGTACTGCAGTCTTCTTAATTTAAACATGCTGCTTTCAATAAGTCGAATTTTAGTCTTTAAAGCAGCAATATCCACAGGGACATTAGAAGAGGCACAGTCAGTATCACTAGCACAAAATAGAGGGTTTGACTGACCCTCACGCATAGTAAAAACTCTTACTGTGGTGTGTTCCATTTCCACTTCATTGTTTCTGGGAGTACAGTCCAGTTCAATTATATCATTAGTGCCTTCAGCCATCTCCTTGCTCTGGTCGGGGCAACAAAAACCTTGTAACAAACAAATAAAAATGACCACCAACCACAGTGAGCACCCAGGTCCTTCCAAACAAATGTTCAACACATACAAAAAAACAGCAGGTGCACCCAGAAATGACAGCAAGGCTTGTAGATGAACCCGTCTTTAATAGATCAGTTGGAGTAGAAGTGGATAATTAGGATGAGGGGGAATTTGGGCATGGCCTGAATGAGAGAGTTCCACTGAGACCTAAACTCAAGGCTAGAACCCTTAAGAGGAAATGAATTGTTTTAGGTAGTATGTTATGTATTAGTGCTTTAAAGTGCTATTTGCACGCTTTTATGCGTGCTTCTGTGAAGGTTATTGTTTTAATGAATTATTTTAGATATTGATGTATTAATTATGGTATGAAATAATGTTTTTAACAGTTTTTCATGTTTTTATAAGTGTTGTTGCTTATGGTGCTTGTCTCTCTAATTTACAAATGATGTGATATATGTGACTTATTTCAATGGTATTTAAGGAGGGGTTCTGTTAATGTGATTTACATCTGATGAAGTAGTGATACTACAAAAGCACTTATGTCCTTATTTTTTGAGATTTAAGATGGGTTCATCTACAAACCTTGCTGTCGTTTCTGGGTCCACCTGCTGTTTTTTGTATGTGTTGAACATTTGTTTGGAAAGACCTTGGTGCTCACTGTGGTTGGTGGTCGTTTTTATTTGTTTGTTACCTGGAATATAACAGTTAGTATTTTGTTGCTTTTTTGATGACTGTCTAGCATTTACTACTGGTAAGAAGCCCAGTGTTTAACATTTCTTGACTGTGAGCAACTACCAATAATTAGGCTATTATCTGGTGATGTATCAGTTGACATTTATTGGATTTGTTTTGCTTGTACTTTCTACAGACTAAAGATACTTTTGAACGCTGTTAATTCTGCCTGCAGATTTAATTCAACAAGTTTGCAGGGCAATTTATTATCCTGTTGTGGATATAATTCAAGATGTTTGCTGGACAATGTTTTCCCACTACTGAGGAAACCTGTTTGAGTTTTTATTTTTCTATATTTGATTTATTCAATAGTTCTCCTGTGTTTTTACTGTTATTTTATTCTTTCAGAGTATGTTTTATTGTAATTCAGTTTACTTGTAACTTACTTCTTCTTTTTCTTTCAGCTGCTCCCATTAGGGCTCACCACAGTGGATCACCTGTTTCCATTTCTTCCTGTCCTCTGCATCTTGCTCTATCACACCAACCACCTGCATATCCTCTCTCACCACATCCATAAACCTTATCTTAGGCCTTCCTCTTTTCCTGTTACCTGGCAGCTCCATCCTTATCATCCTTCTCCCAATATACCCAGCATCCCTCCTCAGCACATGTCCAAACCAACGCAATCTCATTGCCTCTCTGGCTTTGTCTCCAAACCATCCAACTTGAGCTGACCCTCTAATATACTCATTTCTAATCCTGTCCATCCTTGTCACACCCAATGCAAATCTTAACATCCTTAACTCTGCCACCTCTCGCTCTGACTCCTGTCTTTTCATCAGTGCCACTGTCTCCAACCCATACAACATAGCTGGTCTCACTACCATCTTGTAGATCCTCTGTTTCACTCTTATTGGTAGCCGTCTGTCACAAATCACTCCTGACACTCTACTCCACCCACTCCACCTGTCTGTACTCTCTTCTTTACCTCTCTTCCACCCTCACCATTACTCTGATCTGTTGATCCCAAGTATTTAAACTTATCCACCTTCACCAACTCTACTCTCTGCATCCTCACCATTCCTCTGTCCTTCCTCTCATTCACACACACATATATTCTATCTTAGTCCTGCTGACCTTCATTTCTCTCTTCGCTAGAGCATATCTCCACCTCTCCAGGATATCCTCAACCTGTACCCTAGATTCACTACAAATCAGAATGTCATCTGCAAACATTGTAGTCCACAGGGATCATGTCTGATCTTGTCTGTCAACCTGTCACCATTGCAAATAGCAAAGGGCTCATTGCTGATCCTAGATGTAATCCCACCTCCACCTTAAACACATCTGTCACTCCCAGTGCAGACCTCAGTGGTGTCACACTGCCCTCATACTTATCCTGTACCACTCTTACATACTTCTCTGCTACTCCCGACTTCCTCATACAATACCACAACTCCTCTCTCTAAGCACCCCGTCATATGCTTTCTCTAAGTCCACAAAGACACATTACATCTCCTTCTGACCTTCTCTATACTTCTCCATCAACACTCTCAGAGCAAACATCACATCTGTAGTGCTCTTTCCCGACATGAAACCATACTGCTGATCACTAATCATCACTTCCCTTCTTAACCTAGCTTCCACTACTCTTTCCCATAACGTCATGCTGTAGCTGATCAATTTTATCCCTTTGTAGTTACTATAGCTCTGCACATCACTCTTATTCTTAAAAATTGGTACCAATACACTTCTTCTCCACTCCTCGGGAATCCTCTTACTTTCCAAGATTTTATTAAACAATCTGGTTAAAACCCCACTGACATCTCTCCTAAACATCGCCATGCTTCCGCAGATATGTCATCTGGACCAGCAGCCTATTCATTCTTCATCTTCTTCATAGCTGTTCTTACCTCCTCCTTGCTAATCCATTGCACTTCCTGATTCAGTATCCCCACATCATCCAGCCTTCTCTCTCTTTCATTGTCTTCATTCATCAGCCTCTCAAAGTACTCTTTCCATCTACTCAACACACTCTCCTTGCTTGTAAGTACATTTCTGTAGTTATCCTTTATCACCTTTACCTGCTGCACATCTTTCCCAGCTCAGTCCCTCTGTCTAGCCAATCAGTACATGTCCTTTTCCCCTATTTAGGGTCCAACCTTTCATACAACTCGCTGTATGTCTTATCCTTAGCCTTTGCCACCTCTCTCTTCACCATAAGCTTCATCTCCTTGTACTCCTGTCTATTTTCTTCATCTCTCTGACAATTCCACTTCTTCACCAACCTCTTTCTCAGTATATTCTCCTGTAGTTCATTCCACCACCAGGTCTCCTTGTCCTCCTTCCTCTGTCCAGATGTCACACCAAGCACCTTTCTAGCTGTCTCCCTTACCACCTCTGCTGTGGCTGCCCAGCTATCTGGTTAACTCTTCACTACCACCCAGTGCCTATCTTAACTCTTCCCTGAACTCTACCTTACAGTTATCCTTTATCATCTTCCACCACTTGATCCTTGGCACTTCCCTCACTCTCTTCCTCTTCTTCTTGATCGCCAATGTCATCCTACAGACCACCACCTATGCTGCCTAACTATGCCTTCCCCTGTCACCACTTGTAACTTACATTTTGTTATTTGTTTTATATAGTTTTTAGTTACCTACTACCTCTAAACTTATTAGTAAAATTACCAATCTGATGTTGTTAATCTTCATTCATTCATTACAGATGAGTGTCAGTTCCGTCCTTGGAACTGGGTCAGCCTTATAACAAGCTCGCACCAACCAAAAAAACCCTCGAGCTAAGCTTACCCATAGTGCCCTTCTCCCTGTTACCCCAGATCTTGTTTTCCCCATAGAAAATCAAGATGCGTCAGGCCAGCTCTCAAGCTAAGTGATTATATTGTTTTGGAATTAATAGGTTTCTAATTCATATTTGACATTTTTTCTGTTATACTACTTGTCGTTTAAAGTTTGCTTACCCTATTTGTTGATTTCTCTGTGCTCTTCTGTTTATTTTTCTTCGTACCATTGCTGGCACTTCCCTTCTACCTTGTGGTAATCTTTAATACCATCGCTAGTATTTCCCCTCCCTTTCTATTTTCTCTTCCTTCTTTCTTTACCTGGTTAAAAAAAAAAAAGAAACCTTTGTTTCTTTTTCAGAGTGTATGGTGTGTGTGTGCGTTTGGGTTAGCCTACCTTGTGTGTGTTCTTAGTTGACTGGCTTCCCAATTTCTCTAACTATGGCTGAAAAGAAAGGAACAATGGGCTTTAAGCAGTGTGATCAACGTGGAAGTAAAATGCTGAACTCTGACGGTCATTTATCGTGTGTGTATTGTCCCGGGGTACCACACCTAAAAGTTGAACCACCTTGTGATTTATGTAAAGCTTTTAGTGCTCGTACATTGACGGAAAGAAAAAACAAATTGATCCTTAAAGGTGTCTTAAAGACTCCCTTTTCGGAGACTATTTCTGAGGTGGAGGGCTCACCTCCTCCCAAGAAGTAACATAAAAAGAGGAGCCAATCCGTACCTTTGTCTCCTCATGTTACTGAATCTAAATCTGCTAAATCTGTTAAATCTATGGAATTGAAAGTAAAAGTTCCAAAATTATCTTCAGAAACATCGGCATCAGGGCTTCAATCCCTCTGTATGGTGCTATCTTCAGTTCCAGGACCTCAACTATCTATTACGGTACCGTCTTCGGCACCAATACCTCAACCACTGACTACTGTACCGATTGTGACTACTGAACATTCATGACAATTGGTACTACGGTACCAATCTCCCTTTCTGCAGCAAAAATAGTTCTTCCGATTCTGGTCACTTCTCACCTTCCTATTCAATCTACTGGTCTTCTGACCATGGTACCGAAAGGTGACTCAGTTCCTCTGACCTGATAATACCCCACGGCAGATCCTTTTTTGGGACAACAGTATAGTCCCTTTCTAGAATGCCCTGATTCTCCATCAGGGATATCAACCCGCTCCTCCAGGAGTCTTTTGGAATACGATGTGGTGAGACTCATGGATCAGCTACTGGCAGCCAGAGGAATCCCAACCCCTTCTAAACTGTCCCTCCCCTCCGCAGCCAAGGGATTTTCTCCACTGACTCCAACATATACTCCTCCTTCGACCTGCTTGGAGGTATCAAAGTTCTTGACACCAACAGCTATCCCGGTTTCAGCTTCTTCGGTCTCAATGGTAGACCTTACCATGGCTCTGGAGCCTACCCTATGGCCACCAACTCACTTGGAGCCGAGCCATCCTCGAGATCATGACTGGGCTGTCGGCACCATGGCCCCTAGTATGGTGCCTATTTTTTGTATGGTGCCATCTACTATGGTTCCAGTTGTCTTGGCAGCACTGAGTCCTCTTGGGGCTCCTTACCTGGGGTAGTCTTGTCGGAGCGTGGTGTGACCATGGTTCCAAGGTTGTCCTTCTCAGTTCCGGGCACCCATCTCTTTTTGGGTGGGCCTGCCTTCCAGGTGATGGAGAGGGCCCTTCCATCCACAGGTACACAGCTGGTTCCCTCAGAGCTGGAGTGCCATATATATTCACTCTCTGGACCGCACTTGACACAGTCCACTATGCAGGGACATCAAGCTGCAGAAGCCTCAGGATATCCTTATGCAGGACCACCTCTCTTCAGAGTCTTCTTCAGATCCTCCCACTGAGGAGGTACCCCAAAAGAGATCATGCAAGAGGAAGCATGTGGATTCCCCTGAAGAATCCCTTACCGAAGATCCAGACAATGATGATGGGAAAGGGTCCCCATGGTCACCCCCTGATGATGTCTCTTTTGGGGACATTCTAGAAATCTTGAAACAGTGGGGAGACTGGAAGCCCTCCACCCCATCCTCTGAGGAGTCTGTATTCCTGCAGGCTTTCTGTGATAGGCCCTCTACTTCTTGGGTGACACTGCCTGCAGATGAACTCATCCAGCTCGTCGTACAGCATGCATGGAAGAGTCCTGACACTGTGGAACCCATCCCCTGGAGACCAGACAAAATTCTATCACCCTGGAAGATTTTCCTAATTGGTCCAAAGGCCTGGCAGTAGATGATATGGTGGCATGGCCACTAGGAAAGAACTCGCCGAGGAGAGTTCAACTATTCATCCTCCAAACAGGGAGTCTCGGACAATGGATAGACTAGGGAAGTGCGTATATGCTTTGACCTTTGTCATTCGGTCCTTGAATTATTTGGCACACTTTACCTGTCTCCAGAGGGATCTGATTAGGGAACTCTCATGAACTCTAGCAGGAGCATTTTCTGATGAGGTACGTGACATAGTTGCCTCACAGCTTGCCACCCTGGAATCCATTTCTAATTTGTCCATGTGTTTGATTTCTCATACTACCGAAGGGGTGGCTAGAACAGCAGGTGCAGGAGTAGTTATGAGACGTCACACCTGGATGTGCTTATGTGACTTTGCAGATACTTTTAAGACTTCCTTTGTCAATGCTCCTGTTGATGCTTCCCCTATTTTTGGCCCAAAGTTAAAAGACACATTAGCCAGGTATGAGAAGGACGGCAAGACCCTGTCTGTCATGGGTGTACATTTTTCCACCTCCATAAGTGGAAAGATGTGGTACAAAAAATCCCAGGGTCCTTTCTGTGACACGTGGTGAGTTTTCTCCCCAGGGCAGAGGGGGAAACTCATCACAAAGACATCCCAGAGGCAGAGGGGGTCCACGTAATCAGGGATTCAGAGATTCTTTCTCTGGACAGCCCTATCAGTGCTCCTGAAGAGTGGCCCAATTGTTTACCTCTGGAAGTAGTCGGGGGATGATTTTCTCTGCACCACCTTGCCTAGCAATCCATAATGACAGATTCTTGAGTGCAGACAATAATAACCAGAGGTTACAATATCCCCTTCGATCTTCTTCCAAGGCCATTAATGTGAATCCCTGAGATTCCACCCAGTCAAAGGGAAGCAGCAGGTCAAGAAATTCAAAAGCTGCTCAAAAAAAGAGTCATCAAAACAGTCCCACCAGACCAAATAGGATCTGGATATTACTCAAGGTTCTTTTTAGTGCCAAGGAAGACAGGGGACTGGAGGCCAATTTTAGACCTCAGCATCCTAAATAAGTTCATCCAACAAATGAAATTCCAGATGGTCACGGTTCAGTCTATCCTTCCATTTCTGGAGAAAGACGATTGGATGTGCTTGATGGCTCTCCAGGATGTGTATTACCACATACAAATGGACAAATGATCCAAGAGATTCCTCCACTTCCAGCTGGGAGCCAATCACTACCAATTTTGAGCACTGCCCTTTGGTTTCTCTGTAGCCCTCAGAGTGTACCAAATGCATGGCAGTGGTAACAGCTCACTTAAGACTGCAAGGATTCTGGGTGTTTCTGCATGTAGATGATTGGCTCCTTACTGTTCCTTACTAAGCGTCTACTGGTTCAAGCCTTACATTAAACTCTAAAACTATCAAAATCCTTAGAGATCTCTATAAACAAGGAAAAATCCAATTTGACTCCTACTCAAAATCTGGAATTCATAGGGGCAACTTTCAACAATCAGTCTTACCAAGTCTCCTTATACTTCACAGGTTACAGAGACTAAGATGTCAACTCTGGGTGATACACTCTCAGGACACGGTTTCAGCTTGTGCAGTCTTTCAACTCCTTGGGTCAGTGGCAGCATCAACCACTATAGTTCCCCTAGTGAAACTAAACATGAGACTCCTATAGTGGCTTCTAGTGACACAATGGTCTCCTTTGACTCATCCTATGTCCTTTCAGATCCACATAACAAATCGATGCAAACAAGATTTAATTTGGTGGATGAAGCCAGAAAAGGACTTGTGGAGTTGCCCCTTCTCCCCCTTTCAGCCCAAGTCCACACTGACCATGGACACCTCCCTGATGGGGTGGGGGGGGCATTTCCAGGGAAGGACAGTCCAAGGCACTTGGTCTCCTGTGGAGAACAACCTGCATATCAATGTTCTAGAATTGAGAGCGGTGATTCTAGCATTGCAAGCATTCCAATCTGCCCTCCCGTCAGGAACGATTCCTATCCAGTTGGACAACATGGCTTTAGTCTGGTATATTAACAAAGGGGGAACCAAATCCTACCCATTGTGTCAAGAAGCCAGGAGAATTTGGCAATGGGCAATATCTTCCAACCACTTTCTGATAGCAATGCACATTCCCAGGGATTCCACCTTAATTGCAGACAAGCTGAGCAGATGCATCCTACTGCCTCACGAGTGGTCTCTCAATCCTGCTATAGTGGTGAAGATCTTCAGTCTCTGGGGCCAGCCTTGCTGTGATCTTTTTGCATCCCCCACAAACCACAGATGTAGCAGCTCCTTTTCCCTAATCCCCCTCAGGGGGAGTCCCCAAAGGATGCTCTAGTACACGATTGGCCCACGGGACTTCTTTATACTTTTCCTCATTTACCTCTGATCCCGCAATTTCTAAAGAAAGCTCTTCGGTTGAGAAGCAGAGTACTCCTCATTGCTCCATTTTGGCCCTGACAAGTTTGGTTTCCCTTCCTTTGGTCTCACCTAGTGCACCAACCATGGATTCCTGATCCAATTCTGGAATTACTGTCTCATCCACAGGGGTTGGTATATCCAAACATATCGAGTCTCAAGCGGACAGCTTGGTTCCTCCACTTCCAGTAATTGCCAGCCAGAATAACCTATCTTTCCCTGTACATAACATTCTTCTGCCTTCACACAAACCATCCACCAGGAAACTCTATCTCAACAAGTGGAAGAGATTCATTATTTGGTCTTGACAAAAAGGACTAGGCCCCTGCTCAACTCCAGTTAGCGCTGTACTGGACTATTTGTCAAATATTCCCCATTCAGTAGCTGCAGCCTCCACTATTCGAGTACACCTGGCTGCTATTTCAAATTTCCACAATGGCTTCCAAGATTCATCTTTTATTTCCCATCGTCTCTGTAAAACCTTTTTGAAAGGTGTCTCAAACATTAGACCACTCTTCAAAGAACCCATCGAACCTTGGAGTTTGACATTAGTTCTACAATCCTTGATTCAATCTCCTTTCGAACCTGCTGCCACTTGTGATATAAAATTTTTATCCTGGGAATCCTTATTCTTGGTAGCTATTACCTCAGCAAGATGAATATCTGAACTACAAGCCTTGTGCATAAAACGCCCCTACATGGTCTTCCATAAGGACAGAGTATCACTTCAGACTAATCCTTCCTTTTTGCCCAAAGTTATTTCAGAATTGACTATTAATCAAACAACTGACCTGCCGGTTTTCTTTCCCAATTTCTCTAATAAAGGAGAATACTCCCAACATTTACTGGATGTACGTAGTTACGATTCTACCTAGACAGAACTAAGGAGAATACTCCCGACATTTACTGGATGTACGTAGTTACGATTCTACCTAGACAGAACTAAGGAGAATACTCCCGACATTTACTGGATGTACGTAGTTGCGATTCTACCTAGACAGAACTAAGGAGAATACTCCCGACATTTACTGGATGTACGTAGTTACGATTCTACCTAGACAGAACTAAGGAGAATACTCCTGACATTTACTGGATGTACGTAGTTACGATTCTACCTAGACAGAACTAAGGAGAATACTCCCGACATTTACTGGATGTACGTAGTTACGATTCTACCTAGACAGAACTAAGGAGAATACTCCCGACATTTACTGGATGTATGTAGTTACGATTCTACCTAGACAGAACTAAGGAGAATACTCCCGACATTTACTGGATGTACGTAGTTACGATTCTACCTAGAGAGAACTAAGGAGAATACTCCCGACATTTACTGGATGTACATAGTTACGATTCTACCTAGACAGAACTAAGGAGAATACTCCCGACATTTACTGGATGTACGTAGTTACGATTCTACATAGACAGAACTAAGGAGAATACTCCCGACATTTACTGGATGTACGTAGTTACGATTCTACCTAGAGAGAACTAAGGAGAATACTCCCGACATTTACTGGATGTACATAGTTACGATTCTACCTAGACAGAACTAAGGAGAATACTCCCGACATTTACTGGATGTACGTAGTTACGATTCTACATAGACAGAACTAAGGAGAATTTACTGGATGTACACAGGCAATTATGATTCTACTTAGACAGAACTAAATCACTACGAAAATCTGGCCAGTTATTTGTATCCTACTCAGGACCAAATTTGGGAAATTATGCTTCTAAGGTAACTTTATCTAAATGGTTGAGAAATTGTATATGCTTTACCTACCAACATAACAAAATTCCTCTAGCGACTAAGGTCAAGCCACATTCAACCATATCAGTGGCGACTTCTGTTGCTTTTCATTCAAGGGCTTCTGTGGATGATACCTGTGCAGCTGGAACAAGGCCTACCCCTCATACCTTTATCACTCATTATAAATTGGATTTGGTCTCCAGGGGGAGAGCATCTTTTGGTTTAGTGGTGCTCAGGAACATCCTTCCATAGGGGCCTCCCAGGACTAAAGGTAGCTAGGGACTCTGTCTCATCAGTAATGAATGAATGAAGATTAACAACATCAGATAAAGAAGTTATGTTCTTACCATAATGTTCCATCTGTGTTGTTGATCTTCATTCACTCATGACATCCCACCCTCCTACCCCCTCCAAAAGACTCCTAAAGGTTCAGATTTGGTCCAAATCCTGTATTAGGGAACTTGCTCAGAGAAAGCTTCTGCTTTCTTTCTTATGGGCAAACTCGATCTGAGGTAACAGGGAGAAGGGCACTATGGGTAAGGTTAGCTCTTGAGTTGTTTTGGCTGGTGTGAGCTTGTTATTAGCCCAACTCAATTCCGAGGACGGAACCGATACCCATCAGTAATGAATGAATGAATGAAGATTATACCATGACCCCCCCCAAAACGTGCACGCTGATTGGCCAGCGTGCCCGTTGTAAATCGAGTTATACTAATGGAAAAAGGTCCGGTCGCCCGGACTTTTTTCCATTAGTATAACTCGGTTTTTTAAAACACTGTCTCGCTATGTTAAATGGGTTTAACATAGCGAGACAGCTTTAAAATAAGCAACGGAGATCTCCGTTGCTTATTTTAAAGCTGTCTCGCTATGTTAAACCCATTTAACATAGCGAGACAATGTTTAAAAGCAACGGAGAAAGCAAGATCTCCATTGCTTTTTAGTGTTTCGCTATGTTAAATGAGTTAAACATAGGGAGACAGTTTTAAAATAAGCAACGGACATCTCCGTTGCTTATTTTAACTGTCTCGCTATGTTAAACTCATTTAACATAGCAACACTAAAAAGCAATGGAGATCTTGCTTTCTCCGTTGCTTTTGCTCACAACTCTGATGTACTGCGCAGCGCAGTACATCAGAACTGCCGCGATGCCAGACATCTGCGGAAGGGCAGCAAACAGGCATTATACTATGCCATTATTTAAGAAAAGTAATAGTTTCTTTTCTTAAATAATGTCATGGTATAATAGCAATAACTCAGGCCTGGGTGTGGGTAATGCTAAATTTACCCACGGTTGGCTTTGTTTGGTCCCTCAGGCTTCGCCCTCGGGACCAAACCACGCCAACCGTGGATAAATTTAGCATTACCCACACCCAGGCGTGGGTTATTGCTATATCAACAACTCAGATGGAACATTATGGTAAGCACATAACTTCTTTGTTTCTATTGTAAAGTGCAATTATTGTCAATTCAGCCATTTCTAAATCTAAATTGCCTTTTTTCTATTGTTGTTCAGAACTTAGTATAATCAAAAAACATAGCAACAGACTGTCATTCAATGACTAGGTCATTTAGGTCATTTATTTCCTATTTTCTGCACCTGTCGCCCCTGGGATTCAGGTTACTGGCTAAGGCTCTTGCCACCCCTATAGTTCCTTTTTTACGCAAACGTCAAAGGACAAAACCACCACCGTAACAGGTACAAGCATGCAAAATCTGAAGGTAATGCTACTCAATGCTAGAAGTCTAAACCTCAAAATGCACTCTCTCGAGGCACTCCTAAAAATGGAGAACATCGATATCTGTGCAGTAACTGAGACCTGGTTTAAGGCTCCAGAGAGCACTCCTGCAATACCAGGCTACAACTCTTACCACACTTTTCGGCCACCAAACCAGGACCGAAACACTAAAGGTGGAGGAGTGTCAATATTCACCAAGGATATTCACACCACCAGGCTAGTTGGCCAACACAATGTGTCTGAAATTCTCCAAGTGCAACTAACACTAGGTAAGACTGCAATCCAAATTGTAGCTTGCTACAGATCCCCCACCATACCCCAAGATTCTCACTACACCTTTCTAAACATACTGGAAAATATTAAGATAGAACCAAACACCCTAATACTGGGTGATTTTAACTACCCTGCCATTAACTGGGAAAACTACTCATGTCCCAACACCTTTGCAACGGTTCTTGGAATTCATAAATTCCAACGCCCTGGATCAACTAATCCATAGTCCCACCAGGGCTCCAATATCCTAGACCTGGTCATTACCAACATGGGAAATCAATGCTCCATACCTATGGTCACCCCTCGTTAGTCAGGTCTGACCATAAGCTAATCACCCTTAACATCCACATCCCATTCCGCCCCAGTAAAGAAACCACCATAAAAACTTCTCCAAAGCCAACTTCATGCTACTCAAGTCAGAAGTGACAAACTTCATGACACCCATGCAGACGGAACTGAAAGTTCAACTGCTGAATCCTACACTAAGGCACTGTACGAGCACATCCACTCATGCATGAATCGTGCCATCCCAAATAGAACCAAAATGCTCTCATCCAAAAAAGGAAGCCAATCTGGTGGTCCCCTGCCATAAACAAACTTTACAACAAAAGGAAGAAACTTTTGCAGAAAAGAGGAAAATCCCAGGATGCAAAAACTCCTTACTAGCCTCAGTAAGAAACTGAGATGCCTCATAAAATCCTCCAAAGCTAGTTATGAAAATAAAATTGCCAAAGATTCCAAAGACAACCACAAAGCATTCTATAACTATGTCAAGAATCTAAATGGCAATGCTCAGATCTGCTCTGAGCTAAAACAGAATGGCATTAAATATACTGATCCAAAGGATATTGCCAATATCCTGGCAGATTGATTCAGTGCCAACTTCAACCCCCTCTCACCCCCTAAATGGCCCATCTCAATACCCGAAGATTGCCAAATTCCAGTAATAACGGCCACACAGGTACAAAATGCACTCTCTAAAGCCAAGAATACAGCATCCATGGGACCAGATGACATCCCGGACTGTGTACTACATGAACTACAATATGAACTGGCACCTCACCTAAGTGTCATGTTTAATCATAGCCTCACCTCAGGTTTGGTGCCCACTGAGTGGCGCAGAGCTACAGTTATCCCAATCCACAAGGGGGGATCCACCTTGGATCCCGGAAACTACCGTCCCATCAGTCTGACAAGCCTTATCTGCAAGGCCATGGAGCGTATTATCATGGAACTTATAAACAAAGACATTGGCAACCTTCAAACACTGGACCCCACCCAGTTTGGGTTTGTGAAGGGCCGATCTTGTCTCCTGAACCTGATTGACTTCTTTGAATCAGTCTCCAGAGCCATGGACAAGGGTAAGGTGGTCCACACAGCCTATCTAGACCTTGCCAAGGCCTTTGACACCATCCCCCACTCTGGAATCATAGATAAACTTACTAAGTTGGGCATTAATCCTTATGTCACCCGATGGGTTGCTAAATGGCTTACTGATAGAACCCACACTGTAAAAGTAGCCGACTCCAAATCCAGCTCCAGACAAGTGACAAGTGGAGTACCTCAGGGTTCAGTCCTGGGGCCGCTCTTGTTTGGCATCTACTTCTCTGAAGTACAGGTCAACACTAACGGACTCTGGCTAACAAAGTTTGCAGATGACTGCAAACTGGGAGCCATTATTGAATCCCCATATGATGTGGATACTCTACAAAAGGGCCTTACAGAAACAGATGCTTGGTGCCAGAGCCATGGGCTCAAGCTCAATGCCAGGAAATGTATTGTTATCCCCTTTGGGAAAAAACCTGTATCCATGAATTACCATATAGGTGGCAGTACACTAAACACAGAAAGTGTGATAAGAGACTTAGGGACACAGGTGGACAGTGGTCTCACCTTCGATAGCCACATCGCCACAACAGTCAGGAAATCCTTCTAAGTGGCACACCTCATCATGAAGGGCTTTTCATCCAGAAAAAAGGAGGCCATTGTCCCACTGTACTCATCCCTCATTAGACCCATTATAGAATACAACGCCCCATTTGGTATGTACCTCTCAAGACATCTGCAACAACTGGAAAGGCCTCAGAAATACCTCACTAAAAGAATCACAGGCCTAAAGCAGATGCCCTATGCTGACCGCCTTAAAAAACTCCAGCTATACTCTGTTGCATATCGTCTACTCAGAGGCGATCTCTGCTTAACATACAAGGCCATGTCAAACCCAGAGCTGTTGGACATGCTACACTTAAAGAAATCCCAATCCCTCAGAGCTACACGCTTCAGGGATCCAAACCTTGTCATCACAATAAACAAAATATGCTGGAGGGATAGGTTCCTGACCCAGAGACTCCCAAGACTCTGGAATAGATTGCCCATACATGTCAAGCAGAGTGCCTCTTTGGACCTCTTCAAGAGGAACCTTGACGATTGGATGGGAGAAAGGAAATTCACCCCAGGGATCACGTCAGTCGCCCTGCTAAACAGGGGTCCAGGAAAGTAAATAATGTGGGAAGAAATAGCCAGGGAATTGTTATGGCTAGGCTTGTATAGGCCCTAGGGCTGATAGCCTACTACCAACCTATGAACCTATATATTAATTCCATACCTGTTCATTTTAGAAAGTGGCATTCTAACTTTAAAACATTTGTTGACAGGCCTTGTGCACTTAGGGTGATCCCTACATATGATATTTCAACTTAATGATGTTAATGCTGATTCTCTCTGGATTTTATATTTTAATAGCCTTTTTGTTCATAATAATTATAGCATTTTGTCCAACCTAATATGCACTAATGACCTAGTATTAATTGCTGAAACCTGGTCAAATGCTAACTCTGGTCTGACCTTTGGGCTCCTGATCCCCTCTGAGGTTTCTGTTTTCCATGATTTCATGTCTAACTGAGCTAGGGTAGACATATTATCTATCGTACAGCTGTTTCTTTTAATCATGTTCCGATAAGATCTACTAACACCATTGTGCATGCTCTAGCATTGGGATCTTCTTTTGGATGTCATTATTTGTTGTCCCCCCAATAATATTAGACTTTTCTTACAGCAGTTCATAGGTTCATAGATGAGTATGTCCCCCCAATAATATTAGACTTTTCTTACAGCAGTTTATGGAATTTCCCATCTCCTCTGTTTTAGATCACCCACACTGGTTAGTTTTGGGTGATTTTAATGTCATAGTGGACAGCTTCTGTATGAGATTTCCTTTATATTATGAACGGCTTTGGTTTTACACAAACAGTTAAGTCTGCCACTCATATGCACAGCCTCACTCATGAGCCTGTTTTTTAGCTTGGAGTTCCTATACATTGAACCAGCTACTTGGTCATATTACTATAAAGTTTTCAGTCAATTAGTTTCACTATTATCTCCCCAGAATTAGTTATGCTCCTTGTAGGAATCTCCAGGTACTTTCTTCCAAGAATTTTACATCTGCTCTCACACTGATTTCTATCATTTCTTACATGGATCTTAACAACCTTGTTAATGTTTAAACACCTTACTAGGACAGGTTTTTGATCAGGCAGCCTCTGTGCAGTTTCATTCACTTCAACTGGTTCCTTGAGAGCCATGATTCAATGCAGCTATAAAATCTCTAAGGAGGAATGGTCATAGACTGGAATGGAGATGGAGGCACCACAGTCTGGAATGGAGAAGGAGGCACCACAGTCTGGAATGGGGATGGAGGCACCACAGTCTGGAATGGGGATGGAGGCACCACAGTCTGGAATGGAGATGGAGGCACACAGTCTGGAATGGAGATGGAGGCACACAGGCTTGATTGAAGACAGCTTTAGCATAGACAATTTTTCAGCATATCACTAGCAGATCAACCATCAAAAGTTTGCTTGCCTTTCTACACCAAACTCTAAAGCTACCAAAAGTCCTGTGGCCTTATTCCAAATGAGTGGATGCCTTACTAACCTTTAGTGTCTTGACCCTCAGCAGCCTCTCCCTTCACATAAATGTGAACTGGATGTACATTATATTACTGCCAAGACTGCTCATATCATACTCTCACTCGTCAGTCCAAACTCTGTTTGTCTTGCAGTTGGTCCCACAGCAATTTTCCTACAGTCCTATTGGGAAGAGTTGTCCATTCCTGATATTGCTGGCCTGAAGGTTCTTATCACCAATATGCATAATACCACCTGTTCTTTGAATCCAGGCCTTCTAGGCTTGTGATGGCACCCCTAGTGGCAGTGGGTCCATTGCCACCAATTCTCCTAGGAGTTGGGTGTTTCCCTCTTATTTAAAGGAAGCTCTCGTTATTCCAATCCTAAAACAGCTGGTCTGGATTCTGATGATCTCAACAACTACTGTCCTATTTCAAACCTTCACTTCGTGATAAGATTATTAAGAAAGTGCTTTACCTTCAGCTGGAGTCCTACTTGAACAGTCAGGGCATCCTTGATCCATACCAGTCAGAATTTAGGGAAAGACATAGTACTAAAACAATTGTGACTAGTGTACTTATTCACTTTCTATCCATACCAGTCAGAATTTAGGGAAAGACATAGTACTGAAACAATTCTGACTAGTCTTTTATTCACTTTCTATCCATACCAGTCAGAATTTAGGGAAAGACATAGTACTGAAACAATTCTGACTAATCTTTTATTCACTTTCTATCCATACCAGTCAGAATTTAGGGAAAGGCATAGTACTGAAACAATTCTGACTAGTGTGCTTATTCACTTATTCACTTTCTATCCATACCAGTCATAATTTAGGGAAAGACATAGTACTGAAACAATTCTGACTAGTCTTTTATTCACTTTCTATCCGTACCAGTCATAATTTAGAGAAAGACATAGTATTGAAACAATTCTGACTAGTCTTTTATTCACTTTCTATCCATACCAGTCAGAATTTAGGGAAAGACATAGTACTGAAACGATTCTGACTAGTCTTTTATTCACTTTCTATCCATACCAGTCAGAATTTAGGGAAAGGCATAGTATTGAAACGATTCTGACTAGTCTTTTATTCACTTTCTATCCATACCAGTCAGAATTTAGGGAAAGACATAGTACTGAAACGATTCTGACTAGTCTTTTATTCACTTTCTAACCATACCAGTCAGAATTTAGGGAAAGACATAGTAATGAAACAGTTCTGACTAGTCTTTTATTCACTTTCTATCTATACCAGTCAGAATTTAGGGAAAGACATAGTACTGAAATGATTCTGACTAGTCTTTTATTCACTTTCTAACCATACCAGTCAGAATTTAAGGAAAGACATAGTACTGAAATAATTCTGAATAGTCTTTTATTCACTTTCTATCCATACCAGTCAGAATTTAGGGAAAGACATAGTACTGAAACAATTCTGACTAGTGTGCTTATTCACTTTCTATACATACTAGTCAGAATGTAGGGAAAGATATAGTACTGAAACTATTCTGACTAGTGTATTTATTCACTTTCTATCCATACCAGTCAGAATTTAGGGAAAGACATAGTACTGAAACAATTCTGACTAGTCTTTTATTCACTTTCTATCCATACCAGTCAGAATTTAGGGAAATACATAGTACTGAAACAATTCTGACTATGTGCTTATTCACTTTCTATCCATACCAGTCAGAATTTAGGAAAAGACATAGTACTGAAACAGTTCTGACTAGTCTTTTATTCACTTTCTATCCATACCACTCAGAATTTAGGGAAATACATAGTACTGAAACAATTCTGAATAGTGTACCTATTCACTTTCTATCTATACCAGTCAGAATTTAGGAAAAGACATAGTACTGAAACAATTCTGACTAATCTTTTATTCACTTTCTATCCATAGTAGTCAGAATTTAGGGAAAGACATAGTACTGAAACGATTCTGACTAGTTTTTTATTCACTTTCTATCCGTACCAGTCAGAATTTAGGGAAAGACATAGTACTGAAGCGATTCTGACTAGTCTTTTATTCAATTTCTATCCATACCAGTCAGAATTTAGGGAAAGACATAGTACTGAAACGATTCTGACTAGTCTTTTATTCACTTTCTATCCATACCAGTCAGAATTTAGGGAAAGACATAGTACTGAAACGATTCTGACTAGTCTTTTATTCACTTTCTAACCATACCAGTCAGAATTTAAGGAAAGACATAGTACTGAAACAATTCTGACTAGACTTTTATTCACTTTCTATCCATACCAGTCAGAATTTAGGGAAAGACATAGCAATGAAACAATTCTGACTAGTGTGCTTATTCACTTTCTATCCATACCAGTCAGAATTTAGGGAAAGACATAGTACTGAAACGATTCTGACTAGTCTTTTATTCACTTTCTAACCATACCAGTCAGAATTTAAGGAAAGACATAGTACTGAAACAATTCTGACTAGACTTTTATTCACTTTCTATCCATACCAGTCAGAATTTAGGGAAAGACATAGCAATGAAACAATTCTGACTAGTGTGCTTATTCACTTTCTATCCATACCAGTCAGAATTTAGGGAAAGACATAGTACTGAAACAATTCTGACTAGTGTGCTTATTCACTTTCTATACATACTAGTCAGAATGTAGGGAAAGATATAGTACTGAAACTATTCTGACTAGTGTACTTATTCACTTTCTATCCATACCAGTCAGAATTTAGGAAAAGACATAGTACTGAAACAATTCTGACTAGTCTTTTATTCACTTTCTATCCATACCAGTCAGAATTTAGGGAAATACATAGTACTGAAACAATTCTGAATAGTGTACTTATTCACTTTCTATCTATACCAGTCAGAATTTAGGAAAAGACATAGTACTGAAACAATTCTGACTAGTCTTTTATTCACTTTCTATCCATACCAGTCAGAATTTAGGGAAAGACATAGTACTGAAACGATTCTGACTAGTCTTTTATTCACTTTCTATCCATACCAGTCAGAATTTAGGGAAAGACATAGTACTGAAACGATTCTGACTAGTCTTTTATTCACTTTCTATCCATACCAGTCAGAATTTAGGAAAAGATATAGTACTGAAACGATTCTGACTAGTCTTTTATTCACTTTCTATCCATACCAGTCAGAATTTAGGGAAAGGCATAGTACTGAAACGATTCTGACTAGTCTTTTATTCACTTTCTATCCATACCAGTCAGAATTTAAGGAAAGACATAGTACTGAAACGATTCTGACTAGTCTTTTATTCACTTTCTATCCATACCAGTCAGAATTTAGGGAAAGACATAGTACTGAAACGATTCTGACTAGTCTTTTATTCACTTTCTAACCATACCAGTCAGAATTTAGGGAAAGACATAGTACTGAAACAATTCTGACTAGTCTTTTATTCACTTTCTATCCATACCAGTCAGAATTTAGGGAAAGACATAGTACTGAAACAATTCTGACTAGTGTGCTTATTCACTTTCTATCCATACCAGTCAGAATTTAGGGAAAGACATAGTACTGAAACTATTCTGACTAGTCTTTTATTCACTTTCTATCCATACCAGTCAGAATTTAGGGAAAGACATAGTACTGAAACAATTCTGACTAGTGTACTTATTCACTTTCTATCTATACCAGTCAGAATTTAGGGAAACACATAGTACTGAAACGATTCTGACTAGTCCTTTATTCACTTTCTAGTTGCAAGTGATTAATGTTATTATTCTTTTCTAGCCTTTTTTTGGTCTCTTTTCGGCATCTGGCTTGATGGACCATTTGATTTTTCTGGAGCATCTGGAGCACTACTGCAGTATCTTTATGGTGCTCCTATCCTTACTAACCTCCAGGCTTCACAAAATTAATACTTGAACAATGCTATAACAAAGTTGCAAAATTTGCAGCAAATACCCCTTTCAGAACCCACCAATGTATAGCACTGAAAACCTAAACTGCTTACAACTACCCCATCAACTAACATATACATAGCTTCTTACCACATATAAAATTATTCATCATCTATCTGACTGTCCAGCACTAAAAAAAATTCTACACAACTATGTTCCCAGTTGGTCACTGCGATCCAGTGACCAAAGATTCCTGTCTGTCTGCAAACCTATCAAGTCTACTGGGCATTGTATGTACTCGTACAAGGTTGCACTCCTTGCCTGTATCCATCAAGTCAATACCCTCCATCCCATCTTTAAAAAAACACTCTGAAAGACATCCTAGCTAAAATCTGTCTCTGTTCTTATTCAATACAAAGATAAGCTATATCTTTAAATGCAAACAAGCACATTTTCTTTCCTTATATCTTCTTACTCTCCCTTCTTCACTTACTTCCTTACTTCTATCAAATTCTCTTACCTAACTTTTTCTCTAAATATGCCATAAGGCTGCTTTTCCCTCATTTCATATTACAATTCCTGTTTATATTAGACTAACTTACCTTTATTTTCTCTACAAACAGTCTAAAATTTTTCTAAATATTAAATGGTCATATAACCTGTATCGATTCTTAACCAATTTTTTATATTATGTCTAATTTGTTGTGATTATTTAAATTACAGATGTTTTGTGTTTTTTGAAGCTTGTAAAATTATTGTTCTTAAAATGTTTTATAATAATTTGGAGCTTCTATTCCCAGACCTCTGCTGGAAATGGGCTTCTACCCAGTCGGACTTTCCTGTTAAGCAGATGTCAATAAATGAATACATCTATGAAACTGTCCCTGGTTGGTTTGCTTCATGTCTATCTGGTCACACTCAGGGTGGTTTCTGGAGTAACTTCTTCCTCCTCCCACACTTTGACATATGGGGTACCACAGGGCTTCATTCTGGCTCCACTTGCTGTTCACTATCAACCTATTGCCATTGGGCAACATTTTCCATTTGAGAGGTTTGCAATATCACTGCTATGCTTATGACACACAACTTTGCCCTGATTTCATTGGGATTATGTGGCTGCTCGTAATTTCCTTTCATATGACCTGGAACTTATTCATACTAGACGGTCAGTACCAGGCTCAAGCTCAATACCTCCCCAAGACTGTTGCTCTGGTGGTCCATGCAACAATGATGGAGTCTTTCCTTTCGGTTTTGTCCCTTAATATTTTTTACCAGGGCAATAAACTTACATTTGTGTGAAAGATGCATGATCTAAGTATGATATTTGATGACAGATCAACACTTACTGACCAGATCTTTGCAGTGGCCAAATCATCTTGCTTCCATTTGTGGTGCATCATTCTTGACAAGCACCTTATTCCTGTCACTGATCTCCCTATGATGCTGCAAGCTTTGGTTTCATCATGATTAACACTACTGCAACACATTATATGTTTATCCGAGTCAGATTTTTCTTGCTTACAGCCTGTACAAAACTCTGCAGTTCGGTTACTAACTGGGGTTACTTGACACCATCGTACTACACCAATTCTGCAGAATCTGCACTGGCTACCTATATACTAGTAGATCATTTACAAGATCCTTTCTTGGTTTACCGGATCACCTATCTGTCTGACCTTTCATACAAGTATAATCCTAGTTGTTCTCTCCACTCCAGCACAGCCTTGATTATTTAGTTATCAAGGTCCTGTAGTATTGAATTTGCTTTCCATCTGGCTTTGTGTCACCCTTCCCCCCACTTTAGTATGATTTAAAACATGGTTAAAACACATCTGTTTGAACTCTCATACAACTAACATATTTTTATCATCCTACTGTATTCATTATTTTTATTATATTTATATATATATATGTATGTTATATTCTGTGTTTGTTGTTATTACCTGTACAATGCATGGGCTCATTTGGGACACCTTTTTTTGTCAGAGTGAAGAATTAGCTGGTGTTATAAAAAACAGCCTTCTACATCGATCCTGAAATGTAACCCCCCAAATGCTCCAT
Source organism: Protopterus annectens (assembly GCF_019279795.1). Lineage (NCBI taxonomy): Eukaryota > Metazoa > Chordata > Ceratodontiformes > Protopteridae > Protopterus > Protopterus annectens. Next base: position 1,801,133,853 of record NC_056744.1, read on the forward strand.
AAGAGAACAAAAGATTTAACAGAAAAAAATGAAATGTTTATGGCCATACATTAAAAAACCCTGTGCATACAGTACAGACTAGTATTTCTTATGAATGTAAGCAAAAGGGGCAGCTTGTGTGAAAGCAGGCTATCTGTAAAAGATTGTCACATGTTCATTTCCTTTTTGTTATACCTATTGTAATAAGTCAATTCCAGGCAGAGTCAACAACACTCTACCCTGGTTGTGGCTTCATTAGTGGCTTTCTGAAAGGGGTGGATTCTAGAGATGTTTTAGAAGCAGCAGCTTGGTCCTCTGTATATACCTTTGAAAGCATAGCAAACTAGATTCCTTTTCTAGTTTTAGAGCAGGCTTTGGTAGGATCATTCTCCTGCAGCTCCTGGACCCTTTATCCTTTCTCATTATAGTCATTATAAGCTAGAAGATGTAGTTCTGTATTAATAAAAATAAATTAAAGCCCTTATTGTTTCAGAATCAACAGACTGCTGTTTCATTCCAGTATTCAGTAAATTTTGTTTGTTGTTTATTCTAAATACTCGTGGTTCTTTAATGTTGGCATTCTAAGCTATGGTAATTAACTGTGGTTCTTTAGTGTGGTCATTCTAAGCTGTGGTAGTTAACCGTGGTTCTTTGGTATGGTCATTCTAAGCTGTGGTAGTTAACCGTGGTTCTTTGGTGTGGTCATTCTTAGCTATGGTAGTTAACTCATATAGCTTAGGCTGCTACTTCAAATAATGAACACAGTACAGTTGTACAAGTAAACTTACCATTACAGTAGATGTTTGAATGATCACTGCTGCAGTAGCCTCTCCCCTTCCATCCCCCTTATTTTTGTGTAATTTTCATTTTCTAGGGTGAGGACTTTGATTTTTACTTACCTAGCACTGACCTCTTTCAGAGGTCAGCATCCCTCTCTCTCTGTTGGCATGAAAGCTCTAAAAGGCTTTGTGCCCAAATCTGTTTTTTTAGTCAGTTCAGCTTGAGCTGATTGAAGGTTTGGGTGCGCGGAAGGTGTCTTGAAGCTTTGGAAGCTGGCCAGCTGTTATATCCTATACTGGATATAACCCATGTAGTAACAGTAATTATTTGAATATCTACTCTTATGGTAAGTTCAACTTTCACAGCTGTACTTTCTTTGTGTGGTGTACATTTATTTTACTTATTTGTTTTTATCCTCAACTGTGGAGGACTCTTTTTTGTCATCATCTTCTCAACACCTGGGGGAGACCAATAATGGAACTCTTCAGGGAGACAACTGACATAGATTAGTTCTGAGGAGGAACAGAAGGAAATATATTTTCTCACAAAAATGGTGGATGGTGAATAAAGAGCCTTCCTAGAGTAGAAGGATCAACAGCTGTGAAAGAATTCTAGAACATAAAACAGTGAATTCTAGAACATAAAACAGTTCCCATGCAAGATGGACAAAAGTCAGTTGTTAGTTAAATGGGATGTGCAATTTGCCACTGTGGTAGACAGATCAGCTGGCTATGTGACCATGTAACTATTATCTGCCGTGCAACTTTATGTTTCAGAATCTGACAATAACTTGTACATAGTACAACAATGATGCACCAAACAGTTTTTTTTATAACCCAGCTGTTCCATAGACAGGAATGTAAACTTACCCTCCTGGCTTTCTTCACTTTTAGGCATTCCAACATATGTCAGGGTTAAATCTACACTCATCTGAAAAGAAAAAAATCAGGGCTTCACTTGGAACTGCACTGCAAGATGGAGAATGTCTGTGGCATCATTGTACTTCTGAGGCGCTGACAAGGACAGCACGTTCTATTATTTAATTACTACCTGCGAACTGTATAAATTGTACATGCCGTTAGATCTATCCTTCACAATGAACAATAACTTTCATTCCACAGAAGACATTGAATTTCACCAACCATAATCATTTAATCCCATTTGAAAATAATGAATTTCAAAAGCAATGACTGGGAAGAGTTGCATCTTCATTAAACATTTATCTGCTGTTATCTACACACATTTCTGTCTGTAACTCAGTGAGGGTGGATTAAAAAGACACTACTTTTTTACATTTATCTTACGCCAGCTTGTGTGCTGCACAAATCCAAGAATCGCCAACCAATAAAATCTGCAGCATTCATGAGTCCCTGTTCTGACATTGTAACGTATACATCAATAAAAACTATTGGATAATTGCACTGAATCACTCATCTTCCTTACCATAACACTGGCGGTGCAGCTTGTTTTGTTTTTTAACAATATAGTAATACATGATTTCTGAATCTCTTTTTGGCCTGTGTAACCACTCACTCACTGAGCACTCAAACCCTGCAGTCCCATTCTTTTTTCATGTTTCCTTCTACCCACATAAATGGACAAGAAAGATAAGAGGCAGGAATCATGGCTGTCATCCATCAGGAAGTTAGGTAGAACATTTTAAATGATCCGAACACTCAGCATTGTTTGGCCAGAAAGGATGGTGCAATGCCTGCTTCTGCACGCTAGGACATGGGTATGTATTTCTACTTCCAGCATGTCTGCCAAGCTACAATATGATGCACTCCTTGCAGCTTTGTGCCTTGCATCCTGCTCTTCATAAACCAATCACACATTTGAAGTGTACCTAGGGTGTCGCTTCTGTAGTAGAAATTGAAATGTCCCCTCCCACTGGGATGGGTGAGCAGGCACTGGTCACTCCCCTCCCCTCCCCTCCCTTCTCAGCTGGCTCCTCATATAACTAGGCCACTTGTTGATCCAGGGTTGGCTGGGGGTTTGATCAAGGCTCCATGCCTCTAAGCCCCAGAGTGAGCCATCACATCAGTATGTTTAATTAATACACTGATACGTGGACATTTTTTACACCGTTTCAGAAGTCATTGATTTACTTAATGTTCATGTTTCAGTTGTGGGCACCATGTATACATGTATCATTAGTATTTGCTGCATATGATGGTTATCTAACAAAATACCTCAAAAGTGATCTGTGGTTCACATCTGTTTTAAGTCATCTTTCACAACACCTCCTCTGTTATGGGACCTTGAATTCTTTTTCCAATAATCAGCCAGGTGGTACAGCCTTATACATGACCCTCTGATGTCAGATATACCATGCTAGAAATCAGAATTCATATGCCTTTACCTGTGGGGAGGACTTTTAGGCAATATGTATGTGAACTTCATACCACTGTTAGAAGCATACTGACAGGGCAATATATTATCATGCTTGTCATGTGGGTATGTTTCTGTACTCACGGCTTAGCAGTGTTATGGCTGTTGTCGTCTGGAAAGAGGGTACAGCCCTTTTTTAATTAAATGTATAACTGCTGCAATTGCCATGTCTCATATTTCTGCCATCAGCCCTGGATCCTGATCACATACACTAGCCTTAGGACTATTGGGTGGGTGGGGGGGACACTATCCGTTTGTCACAAGCAGGAAACAAGACAAGGGACAGGAAGGATCTCTGTACTTAATGGAACTGCATCAACTGATGGAAAACAAAAGAAGAGGTGAAACATACGTTAGCAGAAGAGGTGAAAAGTACAGTTTTGTACCTACCATAAATGTAGATGTCCGATAGATATGCAACTGCAGTCATAACATATGGGTTGTCCTGCCTCAGGCAGCCCTCGGTCGGCCGGATTCCAAAGTCTGGGTCCGACGTCGGCTGATGTCGCATTTCTCTCCGACGTCAGAGCGGCTGGAGTACATAAGCATCAGCCGACGCCATTTTCTTCAGTGTTTCTTGCCCCAGATGCCAGGTGCCCTCCAAGGAAGGCTGTAATCAAATTGGAAGACAAAAACAGGATTCCAGACAAATAAATGAGCAATAAACAGATACACCATAACAGATATCCCCAGCTAAGAGAAACAGGGATAGGAGTGGACCCTAGGCATAGAGGGGTATGGAGGGAGGGAAAATCCGACTGCAGTTGCATATCTATCGGACATCTACATTTATGGTAGGTACAAAACTGTACTATGTCCTTCAAGAATGCAACTGCAGTCATAACATATGGGTAGAATACCATAGCTTAGCTGGGGGAGGAGGAATGCTCTACGAAAAAGATGGTGTGGCAATCAAACCCTGCAGGACTGCCGAAGCAAAGCCTGCTCTGGATCTGGAGTATAGAGGGAGACTGTAGTGTTTGGAGAATGTATGCACGGAGCTCCATGTAGCAGCTTCTAGAATGTCCTTAGTAGGCACCCCTCTTAAGAATGCTGTAGAGGTGGCTGTAGTTCTGGTGGAATGTGGTCTGACATTGGCTGGAACAGTCTTTCCATGAAAGGAATAACAGAATCTGATGCAATGTCCAATCCATTTTGAAATAGTCTGTTTTGAAATTGCTTTTCCTTGGACTGCAGGGGCGTAAGCTACAAAAAGTTGTTCAGACTTCCTACTGGTCTTGGTTCTGTCCAGGTACTATCAAAGTTGTCTGTGAATGTCCAAGGTATGTAAAAGTCTTTCCCCCTTATTCTCAGGATTGGGGAAGAAAGCAGGCAGATGAATAGCTTGATTTAAAGAAACCTTAGATACCACCTTTGGCATAAAAGTACGGTTGGTCCTTAATGAAACCCTATCTCTGTGGAAAATTATGAACGGTGGTACTGCCATTAGGGCCTGTAGTTCCGAAACCCTTCTTGCTGAGGTAATTGCCAACAGGAAAGCTGTCTTCCATGAGAGAAATTGCAAGTCAACTGAAGCTGCTGGCTCAAATGGAGGTAGAGTCAGTTTTTCTAGGACAAAATTGAGGTCCCAGGCTGGCACTGGAGCCTTTCTTGGTGGCTTAATGTTCTTGATTCCCCTGAGGAATTGCCTTAGCAAAGGATGTGAAAAGACAGGCGGATCAGTGTTATATCTAGCTGAAATAGCTGATGCATGTATCTTTATGGAAGAATATGAGAGTCCATTCTTTAGCATATCTGCCAAATATTCCAGGATGAGTGGGATGTTCAATAATGATGCATCCTGTCCCTTGCTGGTATTCCAAATGCTGAATCTCTTCCATTTTGCTAAGTAAACCTTTCTGGTGGATGGTCTTCAAGCCTCTGTTAGTATCCGCTGAACTTCCTTGGAGAGAGATAAGTTGAGGTTATTCATGGGATCTCCCAGGCTGTTAGCTGCAGTGTCTGAAGGTTTGGATGTACTGTTTTGAAGTTGTGTTGAGTCAAAAGTAGAGGCCATTAGGGAAGGGCCCACTTCTTGGTGTGACATATGCTCCGTAGTAGTGGATACCAGTGTTGTCTTGGCCAGTCCGGAGCTATTAGGATCCCCTTGGGTCTCTCTGATTTGATATTTAGTAATACTGAGGTCATCAGTGGCAGAGGTGGGAATGCATAGATTTTTAGGAAGTTCCAGTTGAATGAGAGAGCATCTATTTTCCAAGCTTGTGGATGGTATGTCCTTGAGCAGAATTTTTGTAGATGATGGTTGAGGTGAGAGGCAAATAGGTCTACTTCTGGCCTGCCCCATGTCGAAGTGAGCTGTGTGAAGATCTTCGGATGTAACCTCCACTCGTGTGGATCTGTGAAATTCCTGCTTAGGCTGTCCGCCAGCACATTGTCTTTGCCTGGAACAAACTGGGATTGTAACTGAATGTTTAGGCTCAGTGATTTTTCCCAAAGATGCATTGTCAGTCTGCAAAGGGGGTAAGAATGGGTGCCCCCTTGCTTGTTTATATACCACATCACAGTGGTGTTGTCTGTCCGTATCAGTAAATGTCCTTGTTGAAGTTGGTGTTGAAAGGTAAAGACATACCATCCACAATAGATGCTCTCTCATTCAACTGGAACTTACTGCCAGCATTTCCTTTTGGTTTATATGCAGATGTGTTTCCTTTGGAGACCATTGTCCTTGTATACACCTGCCTTCCATGTGCGCCCCCCATCCAAGGTCTGAGGCGTCTGTGATCAAGGTCTGTGTTATCTGTGGTTTTTTGAATGACATACCTGTGTTTGCCTGGCTTACCGAGGCCCACCATAGGAATTCATTTTGTAGGCATGGAATGAGCGGTATGGTTGTCTCTAAGTTGTTGCTGTGCTGAGACCATAGGCTTTTTAGGTACCATTGAAGCTTTCTCATGTGTAGTCTTGCTAATGGAACTAGGAGAATGCAGGATGCCATGTAACCCAGGGCCTGTAGGAATCTCCTTGCAGTCATCTGGGTAAGTTTTGCCAAACCTTTGAAATAATGAGTTAACTTCTCTTGCTTGTCTTCTGTTAGGTAAGCCATTTGAGAGGCTGTGTCTAATTTGGCTCCTAAGAAGATTATTTGCTGGGATGGCTGAAGTCTTGACTTTTGGAAGATGACTGTGTATCCCAGAGCTTGAAGTAATCATATGACATAGTCCAAGTTTTTTGTCAAAATCAGTTTGTCGTCCGCTTGTATGAGGCAGTCGTCCAGGTACGGGTAAATTTGGATCCCCTGGAGCCTGCAATGAGCGATTACTGAAGCCAGGCATTTCGTGAATACTCTGGGCGCAGTAGATAAGCCAAATGGCAATGCTGAGAATTGATAATGCTCTGGCCCTGCAAGAAATCTGAGGTATCTTCTGCAGCTGTGTCTGATAGGGACATGCAGGTATGCCTCCTTGAGGTCCAGAGTAATCAGCCAAGACCCCTTGCCCAGCATGGGAAGGAGTTGCTGTAGAGTCAGCATTTTGAACTTTGGTACTATGAGAAAGGTGTTTAATGCGGACAAATCCAGTATTGGTCTCCATTGAGATTCTTTTCTTGGAACAAGGAACAGTCTTGAGTAAAACCCTGGCCTTGTTCTTGTTGTGGAACTCTTTCTATTGCTTTCATCCGAGCCAGCAGAGATTTGCCTGATAGCCTCTGCCCTCTGGTTTTGTGGTAGGTTTGGCATGCCTTGTTTTCTTGGTAAGGTATGAAAATGGAACCTGTAACCTCGGTCTATAATGTCCAAAATCCATTTGTCCTTTGTCAATCTGTGCCAATTGTCTGCAAACAGAGATAATTTCCGCCAAGGGAGCTTCTATTTGTTCCTTGGTAGGCGGAAGTAGAGGAAAGTCATTGAGATTGTGGCTGTGGGGCAGGTGAAACCCTGTGTCACTTCTTTGGTTTGCTGGCTGCCATTGTCGCCCCTGTAAGGACCTCTGTATTGTCCTCTTCCTCGCCATGTCTGTTTTACCCCTTTGAAATTTTTCAGGATTAGGAAAGGACCAGTTTTTGAAGGCCAATTCCTACTGAATCTGGGGGGTTGAACCTGGAGGAAATCTTTCACCGTCTGAACTGATTTTGCTTTTTCCTCGATGGACTTTAACACATCCTTAGAATTAGCACCAAAAAGCTTGTTCTTTTCCAAAGGTGCATCCAGAAGTTTTGCCTTTACATGATCTGGTAGAGGTTGATCTTTTAACCATGCATGTCTACGAATGACTGCCCCTGTCATAGCTGCCCTACATGAAGCTTCCAGTGCATCATATCCACACTGCAGGAAGTGATTGCTTACTTGCTGAGAGTTATGTACAGCTTCCTGCAATGACTTCCTGTCTAAAGGATCAGGAGAGGCCAATGTTTTCTGTAAATCTTTTAACAGGAAATCCTGATATTGTAACATATGAAAAAGGCAATTCAAAGCTCTCATAGATAAAGTAGTGGAGGTGTAGACCTTTTTCCCCCCATCTCTCTAATGACCTAGCTTCCCTGTTAGAGGGCAAAGGATTTTTAGAGGTGGAAGCTGAAACACCTTTAGGTCCCTGAGAAATAGTTTCCAAACAGCAGTATGGGCCCTGAATAAATGGGAATGTGTTTCTGGGACCCTGTAATACCTGTCTGGCTTGGCTGGAGCAGGAGGAAGAGAATCAGGGGTAACACTAGAGTCAGAATATAAATCATCCAAAACATCAAGCACAGGAGGAATAGCTAAGGGCCTGTGCTGGGGCTTTTTAAGGAATGTTCGAAGGCGCTTTCTGGAATCAGAATATTCCTGGCCTTGCCACTTGAAATGTTCCCTCATGGTATGCAGAACTTCCCCAAAAGAAATATCCTCAGGAGGGAGGCCGAGGATGGAATCCTCTGCATCTGAGTCCTCATAGGTCTGGAAGAGCTCTTCCTGGCCATCGGAGTGGACAGAGTCCTCAGAATCTTCATCTGAAGGAATAGGGTCAGAGGGTTCAACCCGGGGCCTTTTATCAGAAGGAGGCTGGGATCATCCCTCAGGATGGGCCTGTGAACCTCTAATCATAGAAATTAAGTCAGCAGCCATAGTCATGATTTGTGTCTCTGGAGTAGGCTGAGGTAAGGCTTTAGCAGTAAGATGCTTGGTCTTGCTGGCTGCCTTAGCCCTAGTGTAGGCCTTAATAGACATGGCCATAGGAGGCCTGGCAGCTCCACGTGCAGGAGTGACCTTATCTACAGCAATGGTCTCGGGCATTTCCTCGGTTTCGGTATCCGGAGGAAAATCAATAACTGGCGTTGGGGTGATATCCGGAATCGGAGTCGTCGGTAATGCGGTGTCTTCGGTTCGGAGCGGTGGAATAACCGTCTCAGGGGGAACCG
>NC_056744.1:1801147354-1801177354 GCF_019279795.1 Protopterus annectens
CTTGCTTAGGCCCAGACCATGACGTCTCGGCCTGCTCTGCCTGTGCTTCCTTCAACTGACGAACTCTTAGACGTCGGTCGGACTTTGCAGTGGAATTTTTTGGGGCTAATTTGCGTATAAGATGCCGTCGGAGACTCCGACTTCGCATGTGGTTAAAAAACGGAAGGACAAGGACTGACCCTCGCGGCCCGCGGTTTCGGCTGAAACCACAGTCAGGCCTACCGCGAGTGTCTCGGTTTCGGCTGAAACCGAGTCCTCGGTGCTTCCTATTACCGAATCCATTCAACCGACTACCTTGGCCCCGGAGGCTTCGGCCGAGTCGGTTATTGAATTACCTACTGAAACCGGTGTCCAGCACATGTCCGACACCATTCCTTTAGACAAGTCTACTCCTGCACGTGGTGCAGCCAGACCCACTGCATCCATGTCCATTAAGGCCTTCTCTAGGGCTAAAGCTGCCAAACTTGCTAAAGCTTTGCCTCCCAAGACTACCTCTCAGAGGCCTTCTACTGGCTCTCAGATTCTCAGCTTAGCAGAGGATCTTATCTCTTTGATTAGAGGTTCTCAACCTCACCCGGACAGGGGCTCTCTTCCACCACCAGACAAAAGGCACAGGGTTGAGCCCTCTGACCCCCACTCTTCAGACGAGTCTACGGATGAATCTGTGTTGTCAGAACACCAGCAGGAGGCTTATTTGGCCTACGAGGATTCTGATGCTGAAGAATCTATTCCTTCGGCCTCCCCTCCTGAAGAGTTTTCTTTTGGTGAGACACTGCACTCTATGAGAGAACATTTTCAATGGCAGGGCCAGGAATTTTCTGATTCTAGAAAGAGATTAAGGACCTTTTTACATTTACCTCAGCACAGGCCTTTAGCTATACCTCCTGTTTTGAATGTAATTGATGATGTGTACTCTGATGCTAGTACAGCCCCTGATTCTCTCCCTCCGGCTCCTGCCAAACCTGATAGGTACTACAGGGTCCCCGATTCCCATCTACACCTGTACAAGGCCCACACTGCAGACCCAGAAACTATTTCCCAGGGCCCAAAAGGGGTTGCAGCTGCCACTGCTAAAAATCCTCTACCTTCTGAAAGGGAGTCTAGAGCTTTAGAGAGATGGGGAAAGAAAGTTTATACTTCTGCAACTCTTTCCATGAGGGCATTAAATTGTCAATTTCATATGATTCAGTACCAAGAGTATTTGTTAGATGAATTGTATAAGAAGCTTTCCTCCTCTGAACCCCTTGACCGAAAATCACTTCAGGATCTGGTACATAAATCACAGCAGGTTAGCAACCATTTTTTGCAGTGTGGTTATGATGCACTGGAAGCTTCATGTAGGTCAGCTATGACAGGGGCAGTTATACGAAGGCATGCCTGGTTGAAGGAACAATCTCTACCGGACCATGTTAAAGCTAAGCTCCTGGATGCTCCAATGGAAAAACAAAAATTATTTGGTTCCACGGCTCAGGAGGTCTTAAAGAAGTTTGAAGAAAAGGCAAAATCTGTGCAAACAGTCAAGGACTTTCTGCAGGTACAACCACCGAGATTCAGCAGAAATTGGCATACTAAGAATTGGTCCTTTCTGGACTCAGACAGATCCCAGAGAGGCAGGAACAGGCGTGCCAGAGGTAGAGGGCAAGCTAGAGGCTCCTACAGAGGCCGTCAGTGGTAGCCTCCCAACCAGAGAGGTAGTGCAGGAACAACAACAACAACTGCTACACCAGGACAGACTCAATGACTTTATTTTGCCTCCGCCGACCAGGGCTCAATTAGAAGCACCATTGGGCGGAAAGCTTTCTTTATTTTCAAAAAATTGGCATTACATTACAAGGGACTCATGGACACTGCAAATAATAGACAAAGGATACAGGTTCCATTTCCACACATTGCCAAAAAGAAAAGGAATGCCAGACCTGCCACCAAATCAGAGGGCAGAGGCTTTGAAGCAAATCACCAAATTAATACAAATGAAAGCCATAGAAAAGGTACCTCTTTCAGAACAAGGCCAATGATTTTACTCCAGATTATTCCTTGTTCCAAGAAAAGAAAATCAATGGAGGCTTATTCTCGACCTGTCCGCACTAAATACTTACCTCATTGTGCCAAAATTCAAGATGCTGACCCTACAGCAGCTTCTTCCCATGCTGGGCAAGGAGTCTTGGCTGGTGACTCTAGATCTCAAGGAGGCATACCTGCATGTCCCTATTCGACAAAGTTGCAGAAGACACCTCAGATTTCTTGCAGGATCAGAGCATTATCAATTCTCAGCATTGCCCTTTGGCTTATCTACTGTGCCCAGAGTATTCACGAAATGCCTGGCATCAGTAATTGCACACTGCAGAATTCAGGGGATTCAAATCTACCCATATCTGGACGACTGCCTGATACAAGCGGACAACAAGGAAAATTTGTTAAAGGACTTGGGCTATGCCATCCAACTATTACAGGCCTTGGGATACACAGTCAACATCCAAAAATCAAGACTTGTTCCATCCCAAAGAATAACCTTTTTAGGTGCAGATCTAGACACAACCACCCAAATGGCCTTTCTCACAGAAGAAAAACAAAAACAACTTCCGGATTACTTCAAGAATCTGACAAGACAAACTCAGCTGACTGCAAGGAAAATCCTGCAGGCCCTAGGTTACATGGCATCCTGCATAATCCTAATTCCACAAGCCAGGCTGCATATGAGAAAATTGCAGTGGTACCTAAGGAGTGTATGGACTCAGCACAGTCACAGCTTAGAAGCTTTGATTCCACTCATCCCTTGCCTTCAAAAGGAATTCCTGTGGTGGGCTCAAGCCTGCCAGTCCAACAGAGGGTTGCCTTTCAACAAACCAAAAGCAAACCAAACCATCACCACAGACGCTTCAGACAGAGGTTGGGGAGCACATATGGAGGACAAATGTATCCAAGGGCTATGGTCTCAAGGACAGCTATGCATGCACATAAACCAAAAGGAAATGCTGGCAGTGATACACGCAATTGAGGCTTTCAAACCTTTCCTTCATCAGGGCCACCTGCTAATAAGGACAGACAACACCACAGTTATGTGGTACATAAACAAGCAAGGAGGCACGCATTCCTACGCTCTATGCAGACTGGCTATGAATCTATGGGAACTTTGCTTGAAACTCAATATACAACTACAGTCCCAGTTTGTACCAGGGAAAGACAATACTCTGGCAGACAGCTTAAGCAAAACTACCATGGATGCACACGAATGGATGCTGCACCCAGACATCTTCTTACTCATAACACGAACATGGGGAAGGCCGGAGATAGATCTGTTCGCCTCACCCCACAATCATCAACTGAAGACTTTTTGCTCAAGGACATACCACCCACAAGCATGGAAGGTGGACTCTCTTTCTTTCAGCTGGAAAGCTCGAAACGTCTATGCTTTCCCACCACTCCCATTAATGTCCAAGGTTTTACTGAAGATCAGGGCAGAACAGCCAACAGTGATTCTGATAGCTCCAGACTGGCCAAGGCAGCACTGGTACCCACTGTTGAAGAGCTTGTCACAGACGCAACCGTGGCCTCTCCCCCTATGGCCACTTCTTCTGATGCAGAACAATTTCAAGATCCTGCATTCCAACCTAAAAACCTTGCAGCTAACTGCCTGGAGAATACCATGACTCCTCCTCAGAATAGCTTATCCCAGAGAGTAAAGGACATTATTATGGAAGCTCGCCGTCCTTCCACAAGGAAGGCATACTCAGCAAAATGGAAAAGATTTCTCATTTGGAACACAACAAAAGGCCTAGATGTGACAGTGATGAGCATGGCACATATACTGGAATACTTAGCAGAATTGTTCCACAATGGCCTGTCTTATTCTTCCATTAAGATACATGCCTCAGCAATTTCAGCAGAATACAATGTAAATCCACCTGTCTTCTCGCATCCTCTCTTAAGACAATTTCTCAGAGGAATCAAAAACATCAATCCTCTAAGGAAACCACCTTTACCTACTTGGGACCTTAACTTTGTGCTGGAAAAAAGTACAGTTTTGTACCTACCATAAATGTAGATGTTCGAAGATCCACATTGCTGCAGTCCTTACATATGGGTAGTCCGCTGTCCTCGGTCGGCCTGAATACCAAAGTATTAGGCTGACATCGGTCAAGGCGCTTAAAACTGACATCAGGACGTCAGGGTACAAAAGCGCATGACCGACGTCATTTCCTCAGTCTTTTCTTGCCCCAGATGTCAGAAGGCCCTAACAAGAAAGGCCAAAGCCAAAAACCAGCAAAAACTAACCAACCACCCGTGCACTAACCATATTTACAATATGTACAACAAAAACCAAACCACCACCTTCAACAACAGAGGGGAAGGAGGGTAAATTGGACTGCAGCAATGTGGATCTTCGAACATCTACATTTATGGTAGGTACAAAACTGTACTATGTTCTTCATCTCACATTGCTGCAGTCCTTACATATGGGTAGAATCCCAAAGCAGAGGTAAGGGAGGATGGCAAAACTATAAAGCATTAGGAGCTGCCAAAATGCCCTGTAAAATTGCAGTGGCAAATCCAGCCCTAGATTTAGAGTAAAGTGGAAGGTGGTAATGCTTAGAGAAAGTATGCACTGAACTCCAAGTAGCTGCTTCCAAAATATCTTTAGTAGCCACCCCTTAAAAAGCTGTAGAAGTGGCAGTAGCCCTAGTGGAATGAGGCCTAATCCCAGCTGGAATCTCCTTACCATGATGGGAATAACAGAAAGCAATACAAAAACCAATCCACTTAGAAATAGTTTGTTTTGAAACAGGTTTGCCCTGAGAACCCAAAGCAAAAGAAACAAACAACTGCTGAGACTGCCTGAACCCTTTAGTTCTGCTCAAATAAAATCGCAACTGTCTGTGTATATCCAAAGTGTGGAAAATCCTTTCCCCTTTATTTTGGGGGTTTGCATAAAAGTAGGCAAATGAATAGTTTGGTTTAAAGCCACACTAGAAACCACTTTAGGCATAAAAGAAGGGTTAGTGCAAAGACACCCTATCCTTGTGGAAAATTAAGAAAGGCTCAACTGCCATAAGGGCCTGTAATTCAGAAACCCTTCTACAGAGGTAATGGCCAACAAAAAAGCAGTCTTCCATGACAAATATTTCAACTCTGCCGATGCTGCAGGCTCAAAAGGTTGTAGAGTGAGTTTCTCCAACTCAAAATTGAGATCCCAAGCAGGAGTAGGAGCTCTACGTGGGGGTCTTATATTCTTTGCCCCTCTAAGGAATTGCTTAAACAAAGGCTGAGAAAATAATGGTGGGTCACAGTCATAGTGAGCAGAAATTGCTGCAGCATGAACCTTTATAGAGGAGAAGGACAAACCTTTGTCCAATAACTCAGTAAGGTATTGAAGCGCAACACTTAAATTAGGTTTAGAAACATCAAAGTCCTTTGCTGTACTCCAAAATAAAAATCTCCTCCATTTATCTGCGTAAACTTTCCTTGTACTAGGCCTTCTGGCCTCCAAAATAACATTCAAAACTTGTTGTGGAAGCTGAGACCCTCCAGGGTTTAAAACAGAATATGCCAGGCTGTCAGATGTAGAGAATGAAGTTTGACATTGAGTAAATGACTGTTCTCCTGAGACAGCAGGTGAGGAATCGAAGGCAAAGGCCATGGAGGCTCCTGTACCAGACTTCTCAGTAATGGGTACCAGTGCTGTCGAGGCCAATCTGGAGCTATTAAAATCATGTTTGGCTTGTCCTGTCTGACCTTCAGCAGTACCTTTGGGAGGAGAGGCAGAGGTGGAAAGGCATACACGTGAAGATTGCTCCAATTGAATGAGAGAGCATACACTTTCCAAGCTGTGGGATGAAACCTTTTTGTGCAAAACTTTGGCAGCTGGAAATTTAGTGGAGAAGCGAACAGATCTATGTCTGGAGTTCCCCATAACACTGTCAATCTCTGAAATACATGAGGATCCAATTTCCACTCGTGGGGATCCATAATTTGTCTGCTCAACACATCTGCTAAGGAGTTCTGTGCTCCTGGCAGAAACCTTGCCTGAAGATTTAGCTGTAAACTGAGAGCAGTCTCCCACAAAATCATTGCTTGTCTGCATAGAGGATAAGAATGCATTCCCCCTTGCTTGTTGATGTACCACATGACAGTTGTGTTGTCTGTTTGAATCAACACCTGCCCTGGAAGAAGTAAATCCTTGAAAGCTATCAATGCAAATTGGACTGCTAACATCTCCTTCAAGTTGATATGTAGATGTTGAAGTCTGGCAGGCCACGTGTCTTGTACCCATTTTCCATTTAGATGAGCTCCCCAAGCTTTGTCTGAGGCATCTGTCATTAAAATCTGACTCGCCTCTGGCCGGGTCACAGAGAGTCCCTTGTTTAGGTGACATTCCTGAGCCCACCACAAAAATTCCTTTTGAATGCAAGGTATTATCTGAATGACAGTGTCCAAATCTTGGCAGTGCTGTGTCCATACATTCTTGAGATACCACTGTAGCTTCCTCATATGCAGTTTGGCATTGGGAAGTACCAGAATACAAGATGCCATGAACCCCAAGGCTTGAAGGACTGTCCTTGCAGTCAGCCTGGACTGACGAGACAATTGGTGGAAGTAAAGAGAAAGATTCTTTTGTTTGTCCGGGGTCAAAAGGCCATCTGGGATGCTGTATTCAGTCTCACACCCAGAAAGCACATGTCCTGAGAGGGTACTAGACTGGACTTTATTTCGTTCACAGAATACCCCAGGCATCTTAACACTGCCATCACATACTGTAAATGATGAAGAAGTTCGTCCTTTTCTTGGGCCAGAATCAGGCAATCGTCCAAATAAGGATAGATTTGTATTCCTCTTAGCCTGAAGAAAGCTACCACTGGAGCCAGAACCTTCGTGAACACTCTGGGCGCAGTAGATAAGCCAAAGGGCAATGCAGAGAACTGATAATGTGAAGTCCCAGCCCGAAAACGCAGATACTTCCTGCAACTGGGCCTGATAGGAACATGAAGGTAAGCTTCCTTGAGATCCAGAGTCACTAACCAGTGATCTTTGCCCAGCAGAGGTAAAAGCTGTTGTAACGTCAACATTTTGAACTTGGGAATGTCCAGATATGTGTTGAGGATAGATAAATCCAAAATTGGTCTCCACGTGTTTCCTTTCTTTGGTACTAGAAACAGGCGAGAATAAAATCCTAGGCCCACTTCTGGCAGAGGGACCGGTTGTATGGCCCCTATTTGAAGTAGTAGAGAAATTTGTTTGTGAGCCTCTAGTCTTTGCTGAGGAGGAACGTCCAGCATGCATTTGAAAGGAGGCAAGGTATGGAAATAAAACTTGTAACCCTGGTGTATGATATCCAATACCCATTTGTCTTGGGTAATCAACATCCAATTTTCCTTGAAGAGTGCTAACCTTCCTCCCAAAGGTGCTGCCAGGCAAGAAGGATCTGGCAGCTGAAAAAGTAGGTCATTGGGCCTGTTTACGAAAGGACTGGCCCCTGCCCTCACCCGAAGATTGTGCAGGTGAACTCCCTGTTCTAGGTCTGAAAGAACTCTGAGCTCTGCCCCACCACGTCTAGATCTACCCCTAGACTGAGAATCATAAGAAGGATACGTCCACCCCTTAGCAGGCCAATTCCTACTAAACTTGGAGGCTGAACTTGCAAAAAATCTTTAACAGCCTGCATAGACTTAGCCTTGTCTTCCATTTTCTTCAAGACTGACTCCACAGGTGAACCAAACAACACATCAGACTGCAAAGGAGCATCCAAAATCCTTGTCTTAACATGGTCAGATAAATTCTGATCCTTCAGCCAGGCGTGCCTGCGAAGAACTGAGCCAGTGGCAGCCACCCTAGACGAGGCCTGCACAGCATCAAAACCACACTGTAATGAATGCTTACCCACCTGTTCAGAGACATGCACCAAATCTTGCAATTCTTTACACTCAATGCCTTCCGCCAGAGCATCCACCTTAGACTTCAATTGAGAAAGAAGAAAGTTTTGATATTTCAACATATGAAACTGGCAATTCAAAGCCCTCATAGCTAAGGTAGAAGATGTATAGACCTTCTTTCCCCATCTATCCAAAGCTCTGGCTTCTTTATCTAGAGGAACCGGATTTTTACAACAGAGGCCTTGACACCCTTAGGTCCCTGACTAATAGTTTCTGGGTCCGCCCTAGGACTCTTATAAAGATATTTATGAGCCTCAGGCACCCTGTAATACCTATCCAGTTTAACAGGAGCAGGAGGCAGAGAATCAGGATTAAGTGAAGCCTCTGCAAACACATCTTCCACAACATCCAGAACAGGGGTATAGCCAAGGGCCTATGCTGGGGTAACAGCAAAATTCCCTAAGCCTTTTCCGAGAATCAGAGAAGTCCTGACCTTCCCACTTAAAATGTTCCCTCATAGAATGAAGTGTCTCTGAAAAGAAAAATCCTCTGGAGGAGAAGCAGAAGGAGTGGAATCATCTGCATCAGAATCAGAATAAGGAGAGTACTCCTGCAAGTCTTCAGCTGAAGACTCTGAAACATCCGAAGCCTGCTCAAAACTTCCCAACTCTGGCTCCACCCTAGGCCTCTTATCAGGAGGGGCAAAGAACCTCTAATCAGAGTAATCAAATCTTCTGCCATTTTAAGCATGTGCTTCTTAGGCACAGACCCTGCTGAACTAGGAGTGACACCAACAGAAGCTAAAACTGGCCTGCCTCTGGGAGAAGCCTTGGAAACAGAAGGAGAAGGCCTAACCACCCTAGGAAGGGAGGGAGTACAGTAACTTGAGAAGCCCCTTCAGCCTGACCTGCCTCCTGAGAGACCACCTCCTGCAAAATCAAAGTCTCCCCTGAGACTCCAGAGAAGTCTCCGTGGAACCACCGGTTCCACTGAAACCTCTAAAGAACCGGCGTCCGAACGGACGACTCATCTTGCCTGGGTTTAACTGCTTTGTCTTTGCACTTCTTCAGAAGCGGCGCCGGAGAATCCGACGGCATATTATAATTGCACCGCTTCCCAAAGACCAGCCTAGCACAATCTAACCTTCGCTTAATAGTGCGTTTATTGAACCTAGCACAAAAGTGACACCCAACAACGTCGTGCTCAGGCCCCAAACAAGGAATACACAAAGAATGATAATCCCTATGCGGTATCTGTTTCCCACAAGAAATACAGTTATTCACTTTTTCTGACATCTGGTAAAACACTGAGGCAAGAAAAAAGCAAAATATTCCCCAACGGGGTACTTAGCCAACTTGGATTCGGTCTGAAACTCCAAATTCGAAAAATTTCAGAACGCCGAACAGCACTTGCAACGCTGCTTCTGCATCGGACCATGCGGCAAAAAAGACTGAGGAAATGACGTCGGTCATGCGCTTTTGTACCCTGATGTCCTGATGTCAGTTTTAAGCGCCTTGACCGACGTCAGCCTAATACTTTGGTATTCGGGCCGACCGAGGACAGCGGACTACCCATATGTAAGGACTGCAGCAATGTGAGATGAAGAACATCTAACACTTCCTCCCTTTGAACCAGCAGCATTGGCAGATCCACAGTTTCTGCCTTGGAAAACTGCATTCCTTCTGTCCATAACTTCAGCAAGAAGAGTATCTGAGTTACAAGCTTTAATGGCAGTGCAGTCATTTCTTATTTTTCATCAAGACAGACTTTCATTAAGAACCAATCCTACTTTTATGCCAAAGGTGGTATCTAGGGTATCCTTAACCAAGCAATTCACTTGCCTACATTCTTCCCAAATCCACAAAATAAAGGGGAGAAACTTCTACACACTCTGGATATACACAGACAATTATGCTACTATTTGGACAGAACTAAAAGTTACAGAAAGACTGACCAACTGTTTGTAGCATATGCTGCTGGGGCACAAGGAAAGCAATTTCCAAACAGACAATTTCAAAATGGATAGGAAATTGCATTCGCTTTTGCTACTCCTTTCATGGAAAGACTGTTCCTGTGAATATTAGGCCTCATTCCATGAGAGCCACAGCCACCACTACAGCCTTCCTAAGAGGGGTGGCTACCAAGGACATTTTAGAAGCTGCTACATGGAGCTCCGTGCATACATTTGCCAAGCATTACAATTTACCTTTATACTCCAGATCCAGAGCAGGTTTTGCTACAGCAGTCCTGCAGGGTATCTTAACTACACCATCATTTTCTTAGCACCTCCACCCCCAGATTGGCTATGGTATTCTACCCATATGTTATGACTGCAGATGCATCCTTGAAGGACATAGTACAGTTTTGTACCTACCATAAATGTAGATGTCCGATAGGTATGCATCTGCAGTCAGGTTTACCCTCCCTCCTTCCCCTCTGTGGTATTCCTAGGGTGCTTACCCCTCCATTAGCTAGCTGGGGGAATCTGTTATGGTGTATTTGTTTGTATTTATATATATATATATATATATATATATATATATATATATATTTGCATTATGTTTGGAATTTTTTGGCATTTTCATCCAAATTTAGCCTTCATAGAGGGCACCTGGCATCTGGGGCAAGAAAAACTGAGGAAAATGGCGTCGGCTGATGCTTTTATACCCCAGACGCTCTGACGTCGGGGAAAGTGCGACATCAGCCGAGGCCAGACCCAGACTTTGGAATCCGGCCGACCGAAGGGCTGCCTGAGGCAGGACAACCCATATGTTATGACTGCAGATGCATACCTATCGGACATCTACATTTATGGTAGGTACAAAACTGTACTTTTTCATCTCCTCAAAACAATCTGTGTATGATAAAAGGTCATACTTTTTAGGAATGCAAGAAAGTGCAACAAAGAGAGTCATCATAATTAATGTGACAGGTGGGTAATCATTTAAAATCTCATGAGCTGCATTGCAGAGTCAACAAGATATGATGGCCGAATGGCTGAAAATCTGAACTTAGTATATATACTAAGTGCTAAGCTGATATTTCCGAGAATATTCCCTTTTCACGAAGGTATAGCGATCTCAGAGTTGGTACATATAAGATTAGAGGGTGCAGGGGGGCTTGTCCCCCTGCAATAAACAAGTTTAAAGGAGATCAGCAATGTCTATTTGCTTTTCGGTCTTATATTTTCTTATCTGGGGACTTGGTAATTTGAGTCTTTTTTTAACAAGAAACATGTTTATTGAATTATCACTTATGATACAGGCAATCATACATTTATACAAATTAAAACAAACCAAATTGACATATTTTCCGATGCAAACGTTATACATCACATATAATCTTCTATACAATCATTGTCAGTGAAACATTACATAGCTGAGTCAGCTCATTCAAATTCTATCTTCCCATAAACCTCATTCTTACCTACAAAACATTATGCTGCATCTATCTTTCCCACAATTTCCATTTGTCTATGGAATTTCCTCCTACCCTTTTCTAAAGCTCCCACGTCCAGTTCTTTTCTCTGTTACTATATTCACTACATCTAGTATGGTTGTTTTATCTTTTATTTCCATTTTCTAGTAATTGCTTTTCTGGCGGCCAACAGAATTAAACTCAGCAAGACCTTCCTATGCCTAGGCAATTCCGATTCTGTATCACAGCTCAAAAAATAATTTCCTTGGTTACACCAATTTGCTCACTCTGTATTTCTCGCAGAGTAGCCTGTGGAGGTTCTTTAAAGTCTGCCAACTCATTACACTACTAAAAATCTATTCCCATTTACATCTTTCTTCCCTATCACAGCTCCAACATTTGCAATCTGTAGAAAACATTTTTGGAGTCTGGTTGGGGTATGAAATATCTATGCAAACAGTTTCAAGCAAAGATCGTAAATCATCTAGAATTTGTTGCATATTTGGGAGCCATACACATATCCTCACATTGTTACTTTATGAATTGCTCATCCAGTCTCTCTTCCCCATCCTTTTTAATCTCCAATGACTGATTCCTATAGTTATCATGCAATATTTATATGCCCTACTAATTATCCCTTTTTTAACAGCAATTTCTATTCTAGTAAACACTCTGCCATTACGGGTCTTTCACTTAGGATTCTCCTATTTCTTTTTCTTTGCTTATACTCTGATATCAGTTCTTGACTGGAATGCAATCTGTAGCCTTCAGTTCAAATTAATTCTTGGCTTCTTTCCATTCTATTACTTTTCCCTCTCTAAATATTTGCTCCCAACACCTTGGGTCCTTTCCCAGTTTTCTTCATTAAATTCCAGCCCCCTCTTGTCTATTCTCTGTACCCCTATCTGAGTCATCCTTATCGGCAGAATCTTCTTTCATTATTCCCGTGTTGGCTTAGTTCTTAAAATACTTCCTACTACTTTACGAATATAATATTCTGTATGATTATTGTTATTCTCCTTAAGGATCTGCATCCAAAATCCCAGTCTCTCCTTGTTTTTGGAGCTTCCCTCCTGTTTCGTCATAATCCTTTTCCATTTTGAATTATACCTTTCTGCGTCTGCTATGTATAGCAGCCTTAACTCTAGCTCTGAAATATCCCTTCATATCAGGTAATCCCAAACCACCTTGTTCTAGAGAAAGGATCAACTTAGCCCACTTGACTCTTGCACTCTTACTGCCCAGAAGAAATTCTTCAACACTTTCTTAATTGCTATCCACAACTTCTCCTCTGGATGATACAAATATGTTTGACCTGTATAAAACTAAAGGGACTAAAATATTTTCACTGCTTCTAGCTTGCTATCCATATCCATAAAGCAGATTTTCCAACTTCTCAGTGTTTGTATTGCCTTTATTCTCTTCCCACATATCATTAATTGCCATAACAGAATCCCTTTTAATCTATACTCTTAAGTACTTCCTTCATTTTATCATGCCCCCATAAATATGGGTATTGCTGGACCAATTCATGTGTGGGTACATAGTTTAATGCTATAGCCTTTCTTTATCTTCAATAATTTTGTATCACAAAAAAAACCTGGAACTGTCTCAGAATATTTCATAACATTGAGATATCTTTTTCTGGTTCCATCATGTAGAAAAATAACATAATCTGCAAATAAAGCCATCTTTTCTTGATTACCATAGCAATTATATCATTGAATTTCTGATTCCCTTATTATCTTCATCAATGTTTATAAATATAATGCAAATAACAAGGAGGAAAGAGGACACCCCTGCCTGGTTCCTCTGTTCAGACAGAACATATCAGAGAGGAACTGTCCCACTTTGAGTTTTGCCTCAGATCCCTCATATATCATTCTAATTATTAATGTATTCTTCCCTTATAAGGCCCATTATCGAGTACAATGCCCCTTTCAGCATATACCTCGCAAAGCACATGCAGCAGCTGGAGAAACCACAGAGGTTCCTCACCAGGAGAATCCAGGGCTTCAAACATCTACCCTACACAGAAAGGCTAAAAGCCCTATTCCTCTACTCAGTTTCATACAGACTCCTCAGAGGTCACCTCTGTCTGGCATACAAGGCATTCACGGACCCCACCTTGATGGGACTGCTGCATATCTGCAAGTCAAGTACCACTCGAGTAACCCACATGCGTGGCCTCAACCTGGTCTGTGACATTAACAAGACTTGTTGGCCGGACAGATTTGTGTCCCAGAGACTCCCCCATCTATGGAATAGACTCCCTCTCCACAACAAGTGCAATATGGATAAATGTATGGGAAACAGAAAATATATCCCTGGGATTCCACCCATGTCCCTGCTGGACAGGGGCATCGGGTGCTGATTTGTCTAAACATGGGCTAAACTCTTGGCTAGAGTTATAAGGGCCTCAGGGCCAACAGCCTTGTAACCTCCTATGATCCTATGAATTAACCTTATTGTTTCATCAGGAAATGCAAATGCTTCCATTGCTCTACTCATAAAATTTTAGCTTATTCTGTTGAATGCTTTCTGTGCATCAAGACCTACCACAACAGTAGTATTTTCCTGTGTTCTGCTTTCCTCTGCACTGTCATTGTTCTATTAATATTGTCAAATGTTTGCCTCCACTCTACAAAACCATGTTGATCCATATTTATCAATTTCGGCATCACCTTTGTCATTCTTTTACCCACTGTAGACATAAACATTTTATAATCATGGTTTAGAATCAAAACGGGGCTATATGAAGCTGATCAGGATGTTGTCGCTTCTCCTCCTTTTAAAATACTGTAAAACAAAACCTTCCAGATCTTTATTACTATTGTCTTTGTTTTTATCTTTATTAACTTTGTATCCTGAAAAGACTAGAAACAGTCTCAGAATGTTCCACAACACTGAAATGTCCTTTTCTGGTTTTACCAAGTACAAAATGATATCATCTGCGAAAAAGGCCAACTTTTCTTGATTGCCATACCAATTATATCCTTGAATTTCTGAGTCCCTTATTTTCTTTGCCAGTGGCTCTAAATATAAAGCAAATAACAAAGTGGAAAAAGTACACCCTTGCCTAGTTCCTCTGTTTGAACTGAATTTATCAGAGATGACCCCCCCCCCCCACTTTCATTTTCACCTCTAGTCCCTCATGTATCCTTCCAATTAACCTTATTACTGTGTCAGGGAATGCAAACACTTCCATTGCCCTACTCATAAAATCCTAGCTTACTCTCTCAAATGCTATCTCTGCATCAAGACCCCCCGATAACACTGATATGTTCTTACATTCTGCTTCCCTCTGGATCATCATTGTACTACTAATGTTGTCAAATGTTTGCCTCCCCTCCACAAAACCATACCGATCCATATCTATTAATTTTGGCATCACCTTTGCCATTCTTTTAGCCATTATAGACATGAACACTTTACAATCATGGTTTAGTATTGAAATGGGCCTGTATGAAGCTGGATCTGATAGATCTTTACCCTCTTTAGGTATTACAGCTACCACCACTTTCTGCCTGGATGTTGGTACTTCTCCTCCTCTTAAAATACTGTTAAACAAAACCTTCCAGATCTTCATAATTTTTTCCCTCCTAACTTCCAAACTTCCAGAGGAATACCATCTATTCCTGGGGACTTTCCTGTAGATTGGTTATACATCACAATTTTCATCTGTAAAAAAGATGTAAGTAAACTGTAAGAAATGGGTTGAATCACTGAGAAATTCAATAAAGTCCATAAGTTCAGTAACACTCCCCTCCATAGAATGAAAATATCATCCAAATGTCTCATCAGACTAAAAGGGAGACTTGAGGGCAATGTTGGTTTCCCAAGTCCGAGGTACCACATTTGCAAAAATGGTCGCAGAGGCTGCACCCATAGCAACTCCTTTATGTTGCTTGTAATATTTGCCTTCAAAGCAGACATAATTGTTAGTAAGCACAGTCTCCATACACTGATAGATCAAACTGTTATCATTACAGTTCTAGTCTGTCCCTTTGACCATAGCTTCTAGAAACTATTCCAGGCCATGGTCATGGGGTATTATTGAAAAGATATCTTTAATGTCTATAGTAACAAACAGGCCATCTGATAAAAATGGTAAGCCAGCCACACTTTCAAAGAAATGCCAAGAGTCCTTAAGTAGTTGCTTCTTATGCTTATAAAACTGCTTGAGCTTAAAATCCACAAGTTTGGTGAACCGTTCATTCTTAGAGCCTGCAAATGCCACTGTAGGTCTCAAGGGGGGGGGGGTCAGTCACAGATTTATGTATTTTAGAGATCCCAAAAATTGCTGGGATCCTGGGGCTCGTCACCGTAAGAAAGTCCCTGGTCTTGATATCCAAATTGCATTAAATGGTCATATGTTTTACAGTCGAATCAATACCATGATAGACTATATTGATTTAATTTCAAGAAGCAATGGTAAAGAACTTTCCGTTGTTCAGATATTCCAACATCTTTGATGAATAAGGAAATCTGTCCATCAAAAAGACCTCCCCTCCCTTGTCGGGTTTCATTATTTGTACATTTTTGTTGTTACATAGAGATAACCTGAAGTTCCTTTCTTCTGGGGGTCAGGTTATGATACAAATGTCTCTTCTTGGCACATCATTCTCTAATGCTATTTTTGCATGAGTGTTCAAATAACAAGCTAGGTGGTGCCAGTGGTGGATTGTCTGTACTGCTCCTACATAAAACCTTGTCTTTCTGGATCTCTTCATTCGGGGTCATAATTATTTTGACGCTTCCTCACATAAAGCTTAAGCTCAGTGAGCAGATTAACCATCCTCGGTCGGCTTGATGGCACAAATTTAGGGCCTTTTTTTAATAGTGCTCCATATACAGGGTTGATCGTTAGAGCAGAAAAATTATAAAGCTTGCAATCCCCTATATTGTTGACTATCTGCCCTTCAAGGGGGGGATTGATCGATTAAATCAGTTGCCTCTGAAATTGCCTGTATTGCACTTTGGAAAATCCTGCTCAATATAGCCATCACAGTGATTTGGGGGGCATGGTGACATTTCTTCCCCTCTTTTCCTGTGGCCACTTAGAGCTCCTTGGGCTGAAGTAGTGTGGTCACATGGTCACATTTCCTCCCCTCTTTTCCTGTGTCCACTTAGAGCTCCTTGGGCTAAAGTAGTGTGGTCACATGGTCACATTTCCTCCCCTCTTTTCCTGTGTCCACTTAGAGCTCCTTGGGCTGAAGTAGCGTGGTCATATAGTCATATTTCCTCCCCTCTTTTCCTGTGTCCACTTAGAGCTCCTTGGGCTGAAGTAGTGTGGTCACATGGTCACATTTCCTCCCCTCTTTTTCTGTGTCCACTTAGAGCTCCTTGGGCTAAAGTAGTGTGGTCACATGGTCACATTTCCTCCCCTCTTTTCCTGTGTCCACTTAGAGCTCCTTGGGCTGAAGTAGTGTGGTCTACCCTCACCATTTCCATCATTTTTGTCATCCTCCAATGGATCACGCTCATAATACGAAATAAAACTGCCACCATCCCTATTCCCAGGTTCTTTGGGGTAAGCACAGTTATTTTTTGTAGTAGTTGGAATCTCATAAAAAATTATTTTCTTTACTTTTAAATGCTGAAGCCTCATTATTAGCTATCTTTTCAAGAGTATGCTCCAAGCATTGTTGATGACAGTCAAAAAGCAAATCTGCCTTAATATGGTTGTCCAACCTCCAAATTTTAGTTATTATTGTTTGAAATAGTTATTGGATGTGTATCAAAACTTTCAATTAAATGCACATATTCCTGTAGAATGTAAATTCTGTCTAGCCCGGCCCAGTTTTTGTATCCTGGGGAATAAGATGTAAATTCTCTCTGAGCACCTACTGCTGAATTCACATCTTCCGTACCAAATCTTTTCATAACTTTCTTCAAACATCTACTCTCTTTTGTTATATTTCCCTTCTTGGCCCCCCTTATACATCCCCACTGTTGCAAATCAAATTCCAGTCCCTCAGTAACTCGGCTATTGAGATTCCAACAGGGAGAAGACAAGCACCTTGCAACACTTTAAAACCCATATTATTTGCTTAGGGAGAGAGGAAATTTGTATTGTTTGGTGTAGCACTTTAGAGAATAGTTCCACTCTGCTAAGGATAGTTTTACTAGCATTGCTGGCTGCAGGCAGGAATGTGCCAAAACTAGACAATTAGCCTGTTTAAAATGACCCCTTAAAGGGTTCCAGAGTGGTCATGTGTTCCACTATTACACTCTTCTGTTTCCATAAAGCTGGATACTTTAGATTTATCAGAAAACATGGTTCTGAACTAGGATGTTCAGAAGAAAAAGTGGAAAACTTGAATTGCTACTCATCCTTTAAAGAGCCACTGTGGACAGAAAATAAAATACATTTAATAACACACACACACACACACACACACACACACACACACACACACACACACACACACACACACACTCACACACACACACACACATGTATACTTATCTGATTTTGATGCTCTGTTGCGATACTACTCTTTCTGTGGTATTTCAAGTTGTCATCACTTGTTGTGTCTTTCGGCTTTTCCCGGTTAGGGGTCGCCACAGTGGAACTCCGGTCCACTAATGATTGGTAGTTTATTTTTACGTGCCGAGTTACCAGTCCTGACGCACGACCTTCAACGAAGGTACGCCCATTCACGCATGTCTCCACGCAGAAGACGCTCTAGCTGAGAATCTAACCGGACAGCGTCTTACTGTGAGACGACAACGCTACCGCAGCACCACTACCAAAGTTGTCATCACTACATATTTTTAATTTATTCAAGCTCAAAATGCCCTGATAAGAATGGTTTTGTTTTTAAGCTGGGCTCCCTTTTCCCATAATACAATCTGAGATCTTTGAAGATGAACTTATCTTGCCCTGCTCTCCTCTGGTAAGTCTTGTTTGCATTTCCCTAAAATAACAGAACTCTATATAAGTCAAGGCCTGGTACCCATGTCCCTTATGGACATAAGTAGCTTATAAATGCGTGGTCCTCAGTGTCCTACTTGGATACAGGACATCATTATTCTGTCAGGACAACTTGGCTAGGCTTAGAAAGGCCCCCCGGGGTCGTTAGCCTAGTAACAATCTATGAATCTAACTTTGAAGCTATGAAAACAGACTCCCTTAAACTTTCTTCCAGTGACAGTCTGTGGTCTGGATTCCTCATTATGTTTTAAAAACATTGCAATAAGCATTTTTTTTGCTGCTGCTGCAAAACTGTGCTTAAATTAGATTTTTTTGCAAATACATGAATCACGTCTTCAAAAAAGTATGTTTCTGTGACTGCCATTAGGGTTCTGAAACTAAAAAGTAAAAATGGTATGAGATATACCGAAGTTTAAAAGGCTTAGCACGAGATTAACGAACTTTAAAAGGCTTAGCGCGCGTAAATGACAGCATGCAATACAGAGCAATCAATTCTAACAGACTCAATACTTTTATGTCCCAGACAACTCTCCCTCACTCCAAATAAACAGCTTCATTAATGAAGTGATCTGCTTTGTGCATCCTGCAGGTGTGAGGGAGGGAATATTTTGGGAAGGTACAGCACTTAGACAATATTATCATACAAATGGCATGGATTCTTTAATGAGTAATGAAAAGGAATATTCCACATAACTCTTGACTTCAAGTATGGAAATGCCTTAACGCAAGTGCACTTCCCTGAGCTCCACATCTTTAAAGAAAAGTGAAGTCATAGTAAGTGCAAATATCTAACAGAATAGGTCTAACGAAAGAAGGAACTGTAGAGCTATGAATGTCGGCTAAACTTAAGAAGAAGAAGCAGCAGTTGCTGAAGACTGACCCAAGAAACCTGCAGAATAAAAGACACAAGATGGATTCAAAGCAGGAGTGCCCCATTATGCAGACAGCAATATGGCCTGAAATTAGGGCTTCAAATTCAGCCTTACAAGAAAACTTGTGATAGCAAGAAAAGAAAATATAAATATGAACTTAAAGAGCACCCTGACATCTTACAGAGAGTGATCGATGAGAATGTGACATCTTACAGACAGTGATCGATGAGAACGCTGACATATTACAGACAGTGATTGATGAGAACGCAGACATCTTACAGACAGTGATTGATGAGAACGCCGACATCTTACAGACAGTGATTGATGAGAACGCTGATATCTTACAGGGAATGCTTGATGAGAACACTGATATCTTAGAGGCAGTGACTGATGAGAATGCTGACATCTTACAGACAGTGACTGATGAGAATGCCAACATCTTACAGAGAGTGACTGATGAGAACGCCGACATCTTACAGACAGTGACTGATGAGAACGCCGACATCTTACAGACAGTGACTGATGAGAATGCTGACATTTTATAGACAGTGACTGATGAGAACGCTGATATCTTACAGACAGTGACTGATGAGAATGCAGATATCTTACAGACAGTGACTGATGAGAACGCTGATTTCTTACAGACAGCAAATGATGAAAACTCTGACATCTTACAGACAGTGACTGATGAGAACGCTATCTTACAGACAGTGATAGATGAGAATGCTGATATCTTACAGACAGTGATTGATGAGAATGCTGACATCTTACAGTGGTTGATGAGAATGCTGGTATCTTACAGACAGTGACTGATGAGACCGCTGATATCTTACAGACAGTGATTGATGAGAACAGTAATATCTTAAGGAAAGTGAGTGATGAGAACCCTGACATCTTACAGAGAGTTATTGATGAGAATGCTGATATCTTACAGACAGTGGTTGATGAGAATGCTGACATCTTACAGGCAGTGACTGATGAGAATGCTGATATCTTACAGGGAGTGCTTGATGAGAATGCTGATATCTTACAGGCATTGATTGATAAGAATGCTGACATCTTACAGGCAGTGATTGATGAAAAATCTGATATCTTACAGACAGTGACTGATGAGAATGCTGACATCTTACAGGCAGTGATTGATGAGAACGCTGACATCTTACAGACAGTGATTGATGTGAACGCTGACATCTTACAGGCAGTGACTGATGACAACGCTGACATCTTACAGGCAGAGAATGATGAGAACGCTGATGTCTTAGAGGCAGTGATTGATGAGAATGCTGATGTCTTACAGGCAGTGATAGATGAGAATGCTGACATCTGACAGACAGTGATTGATGGGAACCCTGATATCTTACAGGCAGTGATTGATGAGAACACTGACATCTTACAGTGATTGATGAGAATGCTGACATCTTACAGACAGTGACTGATGAGAACGCTGATATCTTACAGACAGTGACTGATGAGAACGCTGACATCTTACAGACAGTGATTGATGAGAACGCTGACATCTTACAGACAGTGATTGATGAGAACGCTGACATCTTACAGACAGTGATTGATGAGAACGCTGACATCTTACAGACAGTGATTGATGAGAATGCTGACATCTTACTGGCAGTGATTGATGACAACGCTGATATCTTACAGATAGTGATTGATGAGAATGCTGATATCTTACAGTCAGTGATTGATGAGAACGCTGACATCTTACAGGCAGTGATTGATGAGAACGCTGGCATCTTACAGGCAGTGATTGATGAGAACGCTGACATCTTACAGACAGTGATTGATGAGAACGACAATATCTTACAGGCAGTGATTGATGAGAATGCCGATATCTTACAGGCAGTGATTGATGAGAATGCTGACATCTTACAGACAGTGACTGATGAGAATGCTGACATCTTACAGACAGTGACTGATGAGAACGCTGACATCTTACAGACAGTGATTGATGAGAACGCTGACATCTTACAGACAGTGATTGAGGAGAATGCTGACATCTTACAGACAGTGACTGATGAGAATGCTGACATCTTACAGACAGTGACTGATGAGAACGCTGACATCTTACAGACAGTGATTGAGGAGAACACTGACATCTTACTGGCAGTGATTGATGAGAACGCTGATATCTTACAGACAGTGATTGATGAGAACGCTGACATCTTACAGGCAGTGATGGATGAGAACGCTGATATCTTACAGGCAGTGACTGATGAGAACCCTGACATCTTACAGGCAGTGATTGATGAGAACGCTGACATCTTACAGACAGTGACTGATGAGAACCCTGACATCTTACAGGCAGTGATTGATGAGAACGCTGACATCTTACAGACAGTGATTGATGAGAACGCTGATATCTTACAAACAGTGACTGATGAGAACGCCGACATCTTACAAACAGTGACTGATGAGAATGCCGACATCTTACAAACAGTGACTGATGAGAATGCCGACATCTTACAGAGAGTGACTGATGTGAATGCTGACATCTTACAGACAGTGATTGATGAGAACGCTGATATCTTACAGGCAGTGATTGATGAGAATGCTGACATCTTACAGACAGTGATTGATGAGAACGCTGATATCTTACAGGCAGTGATCGATGAGAATGCTGACATCTTACAGACTGTGATTGATGAGAACCCTGATATCACAGTGATTGATGAGAACGCTGACATCTTACAGACAGTGATCGATGAGAATGCTGACATCTTACAGGCAGTGATCGATGAGAATGCTGACATCTTACAGACTGTGATTGATGAGAACCCTGATATCTTAGAGAGTGATCGATAAAAACCCTGACATATTACAGACAGTGATTGATGAGAACGCTGACATCTTACAGACAGTGATCGATGAGAATGCTGACATCTTACAGACAGTGATTGATGAGAATGCTGACATCTTACATAGAGTGATCGATGCGAATGGTGAGATGAGAGGATGGAAACAGTTGAAGCATGAGCAGACTGGATTAGACAGGGAGAGAAGAAAAAACATGAAATTGATCGGAGTACTGGAGGGAAGGGAACAGCAAGATTGTAAAGAAGCAGTTGTAAGATGACTAGCAGAATGGACAGATTTGAGTGCAGGAAATAAAGTAGGAGAGAGCATACTGGACTGCCTAGACAATACTGCCTGTTGCAGCAAGGAAAGCACAGCTGATATTAGTGCAAGTCCAGACTTATGAACTTTAGGAAAAAGTGTTAAATCGGGTATGTCAGCAGGGGAATAAGTTGTCACTAGAAGGAAAAAGACTACCTATAGGACAAGATTTATGTTGATGTTGGACAGAGCTGCCTTCTTTACCCAGTAATGATGAAAATCTTCATTAATGGAAAAGCCAAGTCTTATGTAAAACCACAGTAGTTTGAAAGAAAAAGTGGACATTATCTGAGAAGCTAGAAGAAAGAATGCACAGGAGACAGAGCTCAAGCACTTATTTGCAACAAAGGACCTTATGTTATTATGAAGATTATATGACTGAACAGAACATATATAATAATGTGATTTGGTGTCTCTCTGTTGCTGTTTCCCCCCCCTCCATCTTTTCACCCTTAAGAATGCTGCATATTTGAACCTGATCAAGCATAACATATTATTAATTTGATGAGAATAGAATAATACCTGCTAGCAGCACTGTTTTAAGATTTAAGATTTAGGCATGGTGGAGGTGCATGTGGCGGGGACTTAAGCAATCAGGCCTGGACAACTGGAATAATACCAAGGAAAATGCCACAGAACTATGAGTAAGTTAATATTCTTGTTTACTACTTACTCACTCAGTCAGTTATTTATCTATTTTTCTTTTCTGTTCTGGAGACAAGTATACAAATGTTCCCAAACCTTGGTATTAGATCATTATCATAAAATGGCTAAATAATATTGAGGGGAGATGCTCTGACAGCACACGATAAAACCTGATCAGTATGATTTTACAAATCCATGACACAAGGAATCAAAAGCTTAACACAGGCTAAATCAGGATTATTAAATAAATCCCTGGAAGGGAACTTACATCAAAGCTGAGAAGACTGGGTGAGGAGGATTATGGAAAGCGACAATGTTTGAAATATGAAGGGGGGACTAAAGACCACAACCAAGTCTTGAAAATGGAGTCAGGAAGACAGAATGCTGAATGTAGTAAGGAAAGGGTAAAATGATTTGTAGATATGAAGGGGAGATGGGGAGAAGGATAAAATACACCCCGCTAGTCGATGTGCAATAGGTTGTACCAAGTGAGTTGGAAAGATGATAGCATGATAAAGAAGGAAACTGGCACAACAACTTCAAAGAGATGAGATGAAATTGGACAAAGGAACACTGTATGGAAGAAATATATGAAAGAAGTTAAATGTGGAGAAGTGAATGGGGACATGAAGTGGTGAAGTTGAAAGAAAATTATAACCTTGTGCTTTAAAGTAAGGAGAAAGCAATATGTGGTACATGGGCAGAAATGCACAAAATATTCTGGCGAATAGTTCCTATATAGCAATGGCAAGCATGAAAATAAAGAAGATAAGTTAGAGGGGGGTAGGCAACGCAGAGCTGGATGAAGTAAAGATTAAATGGGTGGAATACAGTTGTTAAAAGAGAGGAGGTGGAGAAAGGACCAAGAGTAAAGAAACTAAAGAATGCTGAGGAAAGGATAACAAATGCACACAGTAAAGTGCAATTTCCCTTAAGAGCACACAGAGATCACAGTCAGTCCGGGGCTGGTCGCTCCTTGCTCTCCTGGTCCCCAATAAGACTCTCCACTGGCACAGCTATAGGGTCCAGCTCTCACCCAGCTGGGGAAGCTAAAACCTCCAGCACCATCTCTGTCCAACCAGTGCTTCGTGTCCCTGCCCAAGTAGCTGACACACACACACACACACTTTGAGAAAAGAGTTTATACAACCACACAGACAGTCCTGAGGAAGGCACAGGTTCTCCAGCTGTGCCCCTTTTACCTAGACTATACAGTAGAAATCACTGCCACCACCCAGCTAATATTTGTCAGCTACTAAAAGGCCCTTATGAAAGTGTGTCCAATTATTACTGTGCAATATTATTATCCAATTGGTAAGTGTGACTAAACAGTCAAGGCTTATTTGGAGTGACTTGAACAGTAATCACTATAAATATGCAATGTACTCTACAGTTTAAATGATCTCTACACAAAACAGCCACAGTTGAAAGGGTTTAAAAATATTTAATAATAAATAATTAAAAACAGAAGACAATACTTTTTACTACACAGTGCTAGTCAAAAGTTCAGAGATCACAGAGAAATACTTAAAATAATACCATAGCACAGTTCTAACATCACAGAAAAACACTTAGTCTAATCTTTCTAGTTTCTAGCTATTTCTAAGAGAAAACACAAGTCTAAGATAAACTTACATATAGAACACAGGCAGAGTGCTGATGAGTTGGATGGTCAAGACAAAAATGCTTAATGCCCTCTGATTTTCTCTGTTTATAAAATCACATTCCTCGTTCCTTTACATCATTCTTCACATATCCCTAGGTTCCCAGGCTAACAGAAACTACATTTACATTCTTAACATCTCCTTGTGTTATATTGTAGCTGGTCAGAAAGCAGAGCAATAAAAATACATTTGTATGTTTAAGTCTAGCAATTTAACTCTTGGTTAAAACAATAGAAAGAATGTCTTCATTTAGACAGTCTGGAGCCGACTTTAGATCAAAGGGTCACAGCATTCTTTTACTTGGTCAGTAGAGTGCACTGTTACATTTTTTCCATTTCCACCTGTAACACTATTTTTACCATTTAAGACAACAAGCCTATGGTTTACATTAATATTTACAGATGACAGAATTATCTATAAAATTCTATCTATCTAGGCTGACAGCCTTCACAGTCAGATCCCATGATGATAGGCTTATGGATAGAGGGGGTGGAACTTCACAATTAGACAGGCACTGGAGACTGCCAGCATACCTGCTGGATAATGAGAAAGGCAAGAAGGAATTAGCAAGAATCTTGAGAAGTATGTTAGATACAGTTATAGATAAATCAGAAGAATAGTATACAGTGAAAGAAGGATTTTAAAAATAAATCAGTAAATACAGAAGGAGAGGGGGGGAAAGGAAGAGAGAGAGAGTATGGAGGCTATGAAAAGGGAATTAGTAGCTATACAGAGAGAAAGGTCAAAAGAAGACCAAAGTAGGAAGGAAAGAGAGAGTGAGATACAGGAAAATGTACAATGACAAGTGGCTGAAAGGATCTGAAATAAAATGGTAGCAGTAGAAAGATTATACTTTAAAGCAAGCTCCAAAGTGATAAAAGCACATACCATGAAGTTAAGACAACAAGAGGTTAAAAGAGGAATATATGAGCAGGGAGATGGAATTTGAGACAGGAAAACTGTTATACTAGGGTGGATACAGGGAAAATTTTAAGGATACCATTGGAAATTATATGGAAAAGATAAGGAGAAAGAGATGGGTGTGAAAACAGCAGGAAAGATGTGGGACAGGCCGAAGATGAGACAGCTGGAAGATGAAGATCATTAGATGATATCAGGAAAGATTAGGGCAGAAGAGATTTTGAGGGCATGGGAATAAAATGGCAAGAGGAAAATCAGCAGGAAGTGACAGCATTCTGACTGAGTTTTGGGAGCTATAGAAAGAAAGACTGGTTAAAATCTGGTTAGACATGTTTAATAATATAATGGAAGTGGGAGGGCATTTATAAAGACATAGAAATAGGCTGTGATCTCAGTAATTCATAAAGAAGGAAAATACCCTAGATACCTATCTTCATAGACTGATTTCAGTACCAAATCATGATTTTAAGTACTTTATGATGATTCAGGCAGAGAGAAGAAGTAAAGTATTACTGAGACTAATACATAGAGACCAAACAAGGGTTGTGGGGGAGAAAAACAAATGAAAATGTAATAAGGACATTAAAGCTTATGCAGGATACATGACTTCAGGGTAAGGAAATAGGGATTAGTTTCCCTACGTGCCAAAAAGGCATTTGAATGAGTAAGCTGGTGGTATTTGTTTGAGACATTTCAAAAAAATGGATTCCCTGATAGTTGGATAAGAATGACTGAAGGTGTATATCAAGGAGCACAAGCCAGAGTAAAAATAAGGGCTAGACTCTCAGACAAGACAGAGATTAGAAGGGGACTGAGACATGGATGTCCGGTCTCACCATTGCTCTTTGCATTGTACCTACAGCCATTGGCAGACACTATAAGGGAGAGTCGCATGGGCCTTATGTGGGTGTAGAAGAGAAGAAGATTTTGCTGTATGCTGATGACGTTCTACTTCTCTTATTGGACTACAGGACAAATATAAAGGATCTGTGGAGGATCCTGGTGGCATCTGGAAAGAGATCAGGGTACATGATTAACCAAGAGAAGACTAAAATGTTAATGCTGAATAAAAGTAAGTAGGAAGCAGCAGAAGAGTGTATTGTTGGAATGCAGGAGAAAGAGATACGTTATTTGGGAATTAAATTAATGGGGACAGTGGAAAATACCAAGCAGGAAACCTATGAAGAGATATTTAGGAAAGTGAAGAGGCAAATAAAAAGATAAAAAGTCATGGCCTTAGGGACTGATCTGAGAGTCCAAATCCTGCAGATGTGTATAATACCACAATTGTTATATCCAGGACAGCATTTTGGGAATTACCAAATAATATTCTGGTGAAAAAGGTAAAGTAATTATGTCGGGAATTTATATGGGGTGGTAAGAAACCCAGAGTAGCAAGAGATCAAATAACGGAGAAAAAGGAAAAAGGGGGGTTAAGGGTGCCGGATTTGAAAGAATATTTACAGGTGTGCTTAATGGTTAATGTCTTAAGGATTGTAAATCTTTATTATTATGCAGATTTGGAAAAGGGTGCTGGTCCAAAGAGAAAAGAAACTAAAAGATGGAAGTGATATAATGCAAGTGTTACTAGAAACACCAGCGCATGAGTTGAGTGTGCCTTAGAGTACAAGTACATAAAGAATTTCATAAAATCTATCAGGATGGGGAAGGGATCAGGCAGAGAATGTGGGTGGCTCCAACAGGAAGATTAAAGGAGGATACAGGAAATAAGACGATAGTATGGAGATAGATAAGAAACAGAATCAAGTGAGATAATAAGACGATAGCATGGAGATAGGTAAGAAACAGAATCAAGTGAGATAATAAGGCAATAGCTTGGAGATAGGTAAGAAACAGAATCAAGTGAGATAATAAGACGATAGCATGGAGATAGGTAAGAAATAGAATCAAGTGAGATAATAAGACGATAGCATGGAGATAGATAAGAAACAGAATCAAGTGAGATAATAAGGCGATAGCATGGAGATAGGTAAGACACAGAATCAAGTGAGATAATAAGACGATAGCATGGAGATAGGTAAGAAACAGAATCAAGTGAGATAATAAGACGATAGCATGGAGATAGGTAAGAGACAGAATCAAGTGAGATAATAAGGTGATAGCATGGAGATAGGTAAGAAACAGAATCAAGTGAGATAATAAGACGATAGCATGGAGATAGGTAAGAAACAGAATCAAGTGAGATAATAAGGCGATAGCATGGAGATAGGTAGAGACAGAATCAAGTGAGATAGCATGGAGATAGGTAAGAGACAGAATCAAGTGAGATAATAAGACGATAGCATGGAGATAGGTAAGAAACAGAATCAAGTGAGATAATAAGACGATAGCATGGAGATAGGTAAGAGACAGAATCAAGTGAGATGATGGCCTCAAGTACATATTGCTGGCAAATTAAAAACATGGGGGATCGGAAGGCACAATTTCAGCTTAAGAGTTTCTTGGAATGGAAATAATGTGGGTTTGAAACACAGATGTCATGAAATGGAGAAACACTGAGAAAATATAAAATCTGCCCCAGAAGTAATTATGGAAATAGAGAGTAGAAGAATGGAGGGTAGGGAAATGAAAGGATTAGAAAAAATAGGAAGAAACTGGGTAAGTAAAATGGAAAGGCAGAACAGCATACAGATGAAAGAAAATTGGGAAAAGGAAACAGGAGGAATTACTGCAGAAGAAGAGCGGACGCAGATAATTCAGCTGCCGAGATATGTGACCAAAGCACGTAGGTTTAGGGTCTTTGCCTGGAAGTGTTTACATAGATAATTTTATACTCCATGGAGGTTAGCTAAATTGTTTCCCAGGTTGGATGCTACATGTTGGAGATGTGGGAAGGAAATAGGGATGTGGGTACACATCTTCGGGGAACGTGAAAAAAATGAGAGAATTCCAAGTGAAGGTAGGGTAAATGATACAAGAAAAAGGCAATACAGAAGTGTGTTTAACAAAACAATTGTTCCTCTTAGGCTATGAGACTGGACTGTTGAATACACAGAAAGAAATAGCAGGTATTCTTATGACTGTTGGGAAGAAGGTGATAATATGAAATTTGAAAAAAACAGAGGCCCCAAGTGGACAGGAAATAGAAAAAACTATGAGAGATTTAATGATGTAAGAGAAATGAGACAGGAAGAGCTGCGAAACTTTCAGAAGAGATGGGAAGGATGGTTAGCTAGAGATGAACAGCAGAAATAAAAAGAACTTCAGAATAACAGCATCAGATGATCATTATATAGAAAGGGCTGGGATGCCTGTGCATTTCCCTATTAGTTAGGTTTGTTTTATTGTATTATAGTTGGTCTTCAGACCAAGACAAGAGGAAAGAGGAATAAGGGTACATTGTCTAAGGGATACCGCGCTACATGTTACGACCGTGTTACTTAATTAGAAAGATGTTACTTAATTAGAAAGGAGTTTTTCAAAGGATGGCATCAGAGCTGTTGGTGCTGGCACTTGT
This sequence comes from Protopterus annectens, assembly GCF_019279795.1. Taxonomy (NCBI): domain Eukaryota; kingdom Metazoa; phylum Chordata; order Ceratodontiformes; family Protopteridae; genus Protopterus; species Protopterus annectens. Next base: position 1,801,176,286 of record NC_056744.1, read on the forward strand.
AAAACTGAATTAATTAAATTAGCGTAACTGTTGATATTTGGAGTGCAGGGATGTGTAACTAAGTAAATTATTAGGAAAATATATTGATTATTAGGAGAAGGTACTGCCATCCATCAACAGATAAAACAGGAAAGCGCCATGCATGAGGATTGGTTTCAATATGTTGTATCGACTGAAGATCAATAAATGAAGTATTGAAAACAGAACATTCCATTTCTTTATAAATTTTTCACTATGTGACTGTTATGCATCGTTTGAATGTAAAAAACGGAGAGACTTCTCCCATTTGCTTTTGTGTGTTTCAGAAGCTACTGAAAAGGGAAGGTCTTGTTCTGATACCATAAGGGAAGGGATGTAGTGACAAGACACGATTGTACACTTTGTTCATATCTAGTCTACAAATTTATATGCATAACTTAAGTAAAATCAAAGTCTGCTACTTTCAGATTAATGAACAGAAAAAACAAACATAAAAGAAAAAATAATCCTTAGAATATTCAGCAAATTTAATGACCCTCAAATCAGGGAGAATGTTAGAACACTGACGAAAACCTTGAAAAAATGTAGATCAGGAACACTAAGGCACCCCATACATTGTGGTTAGTATTTGGAGAGAAGGCAAATCCTTCTTTAGTTATGTTAGGAAACTAAGAAATAACACATAGCATCGCTCAGAACTAATTCAAGAGGCCACCACCTAATCTGACTTGGCAGATATTACCAACATACTAGCTAAAAAATTCAGTGACAACTTTACCCCAGAAATGGCTGTTCAAAGCCCATTTATCCCTGATGCTCTCTGACCACCCCATCAGCACCAAGGATCATGTCCTAAAGCTACTCTTAAAGACTAAAAATACTTCCTCCATGGGACCTGATAATATACCTGGATGTTTAATAAACAGCACCAAGGAAGCCCTGGCACAGCCAGTCCTTAAACTCCTTAACCTGTTTAATCCAAGTTTATCAACTGGTTTCGTCCCTGAAGTCTGGTGCACAGAAGTGGTGATGCCACTCCCCAAAGGTGGCCCCATCACTGATCCTAGGAACTGCAGGCCAATTAGCCTGA
>NC_056744.1:1801182354-1801212354 GCF_019279795.1 Protopterus annectens
TATACTAATTATAGAATGGATACATGTTACTTATCTCAGTTACAGTAATTATAGAATGGATACACATTACTTATCTCAGTTACAGTAATTATAGAATGGATACATGTTACTTATCTCAATACACTAATTACAGAATGGATACATGTTACTTATCTCAGTTTCAGTAATTATAGAATGGATACATGTTACTTATATCTCAGTTACAGTAATTATAGAAAGGATACATGTTACTTATCTCAGTTACAGTAATTATAAAATGGATACACATTACTTAACTCAGTTACTGTAATTATAAAATGTATACACGTTGCTTATCTCAGTTTCTGTAATTATAGAATGGATACATGTTACTTATCTCAGTTTCAGTAATTATAGAATGGATACATGTTACTTATCTCAGTTACTGTAATTATAGAATGGATACACGTCACTTATTTCAGTACACTAATTATAGAATGGATACAGTTACTTATCTCAGTTTCAGTAATTATAGAATGGATGCACGTTACTTATCTCAGTTACTGTAATTATAGAATGGATACACATTACTTATTTCAGTATACTAATTATAGAATGGATACACGTTACTTATCTCAGTTTCAGTAATTATAGAATGGCTACATGTTACTTATCTAAGTTACAGTAATTATAAAATGGATACACATTACTTATCTCAGTTACTGTAATTATAAAATGGATACACGTTACTTATCTCAGTTACTGTAATTATAGAATGGATGCATGTTATTTATCTCAGTTACAGTAATTATAAAATGGATACATGTTACTTCTTTCAGTACACTAATTATAGAATTGATACATGTTACTTATCTCAGTTACAGTAATTATAGAATGGATACACATTACTTATCTCAGTTACTGTAATTTTAGAATGGATACACGTTACTTATCTCAATATATTAATTATAGAATGGATACATGTTACTTATCTTAGTTTAATTAAAAAATGAATACATATTACTTATCTCAGTTATTGTAATTATAGAATGGATACACGTTACTTATCTCAGTACACTAATTATAGAATGGATACATGTTACTTATCTCAGTTTCAGTGATTATAGAATGGATACACATTACTTATCTTAGTTACAGTAATTATAGAATGGATACATGTTACTTATCTCAGTTACAGTAATTATAGAATGGATACACATTACTTATCTCATTTACTGTAATTATAGAATGGATACATGTTACTTATCTCAGTACACTAATTATAGAATGGATACATGTTACTTATCTCAGTTACAGTAATTATAGAAAGGATACATGTTACATATCTCAGTTATAGTAATTATAAAATGGATACACATTACTTATCTCAGTTACTGTAATTGTAAATGGATACATTACTTATCTCAGTTTCAGTAATTATAGAATGGATACATGTTACTTATCTCAATTACTGTAATTATAGAATGGTTGCATGTCACTTATCTCAGTACACTAACATGTCACTTATCTCAGTACACTAGTTATAGAATGGATACAGTTACATATCTCAGTTTCAGTAATTATAGAATGGATGCACGTTACTTATCTCAGTTTCAGTAATTATAGAATGGATACATGTTACTTATCTCAGTTACAGTAATTATAAAATGGATACACGTTACTTATCTCAGTTACTATAATTATAAAATGGATACACTTTTTTTATCTCAGTTGCTGTAATTATAGAATGGATACATGTTACTTATCTCAGTTACAGTAATTATAAAATGGATACATATTATTTCTCTCAGTTACAGTAATTATAGAATGGATACATGCTACTTATCCCAGTTTCAGTAATTATAGAATGGATACACATTACCTATCTCAGTTACAGTAATTGTAGAATGGATACATGTTACTTATCTCAGTTACTGTAATTATAGAATGGATACATGTTACTAATCTCAGTTACAGTAACTATAGAATGGATACACATTACTTATCTCAGTTACAGTAATTATAGAATGGATACACATTACTTATCTCAGTTACAGTAATTATAGAATGGATATATGTTAATTATGTCAGTTACAATAATTATAGAATGCATACACATTACTTATCTCAGTTACAGTAATTATGGAATGGATACACGTTACTTATCTCAGTTACAGCAATTATAGAATGGATACACATTGCTTATCTAAGTTACAGTAATTAAAGAATGGATACATTTTGCTTATATCTCAGTTACAGTAATTACAGAATGGATACACAAGACTTATGTCAGTTACAGTAATTATAGAATGGATACACGTTACTTATGTCAGTTACAGTAATTACAGAATGGATACACAAGACTTATGTCAGTTACAGTAATTATAGAATGGATACACGTTACTTATGTCAGTTACAGTAATTACAGAATGGATACATGTTACTTATTTCAGTTACAGTAATTATAGAATGGATACACGTTACTTATCTCAGTTACAGTAATTATAGAATGGATACACATTACTTATCTCAGATACAGTAATTATAGAATGGATATGTTTGCTGTATGTAGTTACAGTAATTGGCAAACTAGAAGATGTATATGTTAATTATAGAATGGATACATGTTACTTATCTCAGTTACAGTAATTATAGAATGGATACATGTTACTTATCTCAGTTACAGTAATTATAGAATGGATACACGTTACTTATGTCAGTTACAGTAATTACAGAATGGATACACAAGACTTATGTAAGTTACAGTAATTATAGAATGGATACACATTACTTATGTCAGTTACAGTAATTACAGAATGGATACACAAGACTTATGTCAGTTACAGTAATTATAGAATGGATACATGTTACTTATCTCAGTTACAGTAATTATAGAATGGATACACAAGACTTATGTCAGTTACAGTAATTATAGAATGGATACACGTTACTTATCTCAGTTACAGTAATTACAGAATGGATACATGTTACTTATCTCAGTTACAGTAATTATAGAATGGATACACGTTACTTATGTCAGTTACAGTAATTATAGAATGGATACACATTACTTATCTCAGTTACAGTAATTATAGAATGGATACACGTTACTTATGTCAGTTACAGTAATTACAGAATGGATACACGTTACTTATGTCAGTTACAGTAATTACAGAATGGATACATGTTACTTATTTCAGTTACAGTAATTATAGAATGGATACACGTTACTTATCTCAGTTACAGTAATTATAGAATGGATACACATTACTTGTCTCAGCTACAGTAATTATACAGGATGATATGTTTGCTGTATGTAGTAACACAAGTTGGCAAACTAGAAGATGTATATGTTAATTATAGAATGGATACATATTACTTATCTCAGTTACAGTAATTATAGAATGGATACACGTTACTTATCTCAGTTACAATAATTATAGAATGGATACACGTTACTTATGTCAGTTACAGTAATTACAGAATGGATACACAAGACTTATGTCAGTTACAGTAATTATAGAATGGATACACGTTACTTATGTCAGTTACAGTAATTACAGAATGGATACATGTTACTTATTTCAGTTACAGTAATTATAGAATGGATACACGTTACTTATCTCAGTTACAGTAATTATAGAATGGATACACGTTACTTATCTCAGTTACAGTAATTATAGAATGGATACACATTACTTATCTCAGTTACAGTAATTATACAGGATGATATGTTGCTGTATGTAGTAACACAAGTTGGCAAACTAGAAGATGTATATGTTAATTATAGAATGGATACATATTACTTATCTCAGTTACAGTAATTATAGAATGGATACACGTTACTTATCTCAGTTACAGTAATTATAGAATGGATACATGTTACTTATGTCAGTTACAGTAATTACAGAATGGATACACAAGACTTATGTCAGTTATAGTAATTATAGAATGGATACATGTTACTTATGTCAGTTACAGTAATTACAGAATGGATACACAAGACTTATGTCAGTTATAGTAATTACAGAATGGATATACGTTACTTATCTCAGTTACAATAATTATAGAATGGATACACATTACTTATCTCAGTTACAGTAATTATAGAATGGATACATGTTACTTATCTCAGTTACAGTAATTATAGAATGGATACATGTTACTTATTTCAGTTACAGTAATTATAGAATGGATACACGTTACTTATCTCAGTTATAGTAATTATAGAATGGATACACATTACTTATCTCAGATACAGTAATTATAGAATGGATACACGTTACTTATCTCAGTTACAGTAATTATAGAATGGATACACGTTACTTATCTCAGTTACAGTAATTATAGAATGGATACACGTTACTTATCTCAGTTACAGTAATTATAGAATGGATACATGTTACTTATTTCAGTTACAGTAATTATAGAATGGATACACGTTACTTATCTCAGTTACAGTAATTATAGAATGCATACAGATTACTTATCTCAGATACAGTAATTATACAGGATGATATGTTTACTTATGTAGTAACACAAGTTGGCAAACTAGAAGATGTATATCTCAGTTACAGTAATTACAGAATGGATACATGTTACTTATCTCAGTTACAGTAATTATAGAATGGATACATGTTACTTATTTCAGTTACAGTAATTATAGAATGGATACACGTTACTTATCTCAGTTACAGTAATTATAGAATGGATACACATTACTTATCTCAGTTACAGTAATTATAGAATGGATGATATGTTTGCTTATGTAGTAACACAAGTTGGCAAACTAGAAGATGTATCTCAGTTACAGTAATTATAGAATGCATACAGATTACTTATCTCAGATACAGTAATTATAGAATGGATACACGTTACTTATGTCAGTTACAGTAATTATAGAATGCATACACATTACTTATCTCAGTTACAGTAATTACAGAATGGATACACATTACTTATCTCAGTTACAGTAATTATAGAATGGATACACATTACTTATCTCAGATACAGTAATTACAGAATGGATACATGTTACTTATTTCAGTTACAGTAATTATAGAATGGATACACGTTACTTATCTCAGTTACAGTAATTATAGAATGGATACACGTTACTTATCTCAGTTACAGTAATTATAGAATGGATACATGTTACTTATCTCAGTTACAGTAATTATACAGGATGATATGTTGCTGTATGTAGTAACACAAGTTGGCAAACTAGAAGATGTATATGTTAATTATAGAATGGATACATATTACTTATCTCAGTTACAGTAATTATAGAATGGATACACGTTACTTATCTCAGTTACAATAATTATAGAATGGATACACGTTACTTATCTCAGTTACAATAATTATAGAATGGATACACGTTACTTATGTCAGTTACAGTAATTACAGAATGGATACACGTTACTTATGTCAGTTACAGTAATTATAGAATGGATACACATTACTTATGTCAGTTACAGTAATTACAGAATGGATACATGTTACTTATTTCAGTTACAGTAATTATAGAATGGATACACATTACTTATCTTAGTTACAGTAATTATAGAATGGATACACGTTACTTATCTCAGTTACAGTAATTATAGAATGGATACACGTTACTTATCTCAGTTACAGTAATTACAGAATGGATACATGTTACTTATCTCAGTTACAGTAATTATAGAATGGATACATGTTACTTATCTCAGTTACAGTAATTACAGAATGGATACACGTTACTTATGTCAGTTACAGTAATTATAGAATGGATACACGTTACTTATTTCAGTTACAGTAATTATATAATGGATACACGTTACTTATCTCAGTTACAGTAATTATAGAATGGATACATGTTACTTATCTCAGTTACAGTAATTATAGAATGGATACACGTTACTTATCTCAGTTACAGTAATTATAGAATGGATACACGTTACTTATGTCAGTTACAGTAATTACAGAATGGATACACGTTACTTATGTCAGTTACAGTAATTACAGAATGGATACATGTTACTTATCTCAGTTACAGTAATTATAGAATGGATACACGTTACTTATCTCAGTTACAGTAATTATAGAATGGATACATGTTACTTATGTCAGTTACAGTAATTATAGAATGGATACATACACATTACTTATCTCAGTTACAGTAATTATAGAATGGATACACGTTACTTATCTCAGTTACAGTAATTATAGAATGGATACACGTTACTTATCTCAGTTACAGTAATTATAGAATGGATACACGTTACTTATCTCAGTTACAGTAATTATAGAATGGATACAAATTACTTATGTCAGTTACAGTAATTATAGAATGGATACACGTTACTTATCTCAGTTACAGTAATTATAGAATGGATACACGTTACTTATCTCAGTTACAGTAATTATAGAATGGATACACGTTACTTATCTCAGTTACAGTAATTATAGAATGGATACACGTTACTTATCTCAGTTACAGTAATTATAGAATGGATACGTTACTTATCTCAGTTACAGTAATTATAGAATGGATACATGTTACTTATCTCAGTTACAGTAATTATAGAATGGATACACGTTACTTATCTCAGTTACAGTAATTATAGAATGGATACACCTTACTTATCTCAGTTACAGTAATTATAGAATGGATACACGTTACTTATCTCAGTTACAGTAATTATAGAATGGATACACGTTACTTATCTCAGTTACAGTAATTATAGAATGGATACACGTTACTTATGTCAGTTACAGTAATTATAGAATGGATACACGTTACTTATCTCAGTTACAGTAATTATAGAATGGATACACATTACTTATCTCAGTTACAGTAATTATAGAATGGATACACGTTACTTATCTCAGTTACAGTAATTATAGAATGCATACAGATTACTTATCTCAGATACAGTAATTATAGAATGGATACACGTTACTTATCTCAGTTACAGTAATTATAGAATGGATACATGTTACTTATCTCAGTTACAGTAATTATAGAATGGATACACGTTACTTATCTCAGTTACAGTAATTACAGAATGGATACATGTTACTTATCTCAGTTACAGTAATTATAGAATGGATACACATTACTTGTCTCAGCTACAGTAATTATACAGGATGATATGTTTGCTGTATGTAGTAACACGTTGGCAAACTAGAAGATGTATACGTTGATTTTAGAATGGTTATGCTTGGTTACAAAACAGTGTTGTGTGTAAAGATACATACATTGTAGCAGATGAAACACACTATATGCATACGTCTGAAGTGTTGTGTGCTGTATTATAAACACATATACACATTTTACATACACATAACACACACAATATATATTTATTTATTTAATGTGGTTACTATTGCTTTCTTCTAAAATAGGTTTCATTGAAGGAAGTAGAAGTGAGCGTTTTAAAGCGAACATCTGAATTATCAAAAGCTCACTTGTGCAGATGGTCATTTTGTTGATACAGGTAAGTGTGTGAATGTGTGCATGGTTGTATGCTTTTAGAGTAAGGTAAGGGGATAGCTTTTGAGTGTGTGTACAATTGTATTTTTTTGGGTTAGGGTAAGTCTAGGGATAAGGTGTAGTGTGGTGAGAGTGTGTTGATGCATGTGTTTGTGTGTGTCTGAGCTTGCCTTGTGTTGTGGAAATATTACAAAACGTTCAAGGGTTAGGGTTAGGGGTATGGGAAGAGTTAGGGTTAGGATTAGGGGTATGGGAAGAGTTAGGGTTAGGATTAGGGGTATGGGAAGAGTTAGGGTTAGGATTAGGGGTATGGGAAGAGTTAGGGTTAGGATTGGGTGCATGGGAAGGGTTAGGATTAGGGGCATGGGAAGGGTTAGGGTTAGGATTGGGGGCATGCAAAGGGTTAGGCTTAAGGTTAGGATGAGAGTCATGGGAAGGGTTAGGGTTAAGGTTAGGATTAGGGGCATAGGAAGGGTTAGGGTTAAGATTAGGGTCATGGGAAGGGTTAAGGTTAGGATTGGGGGCATGGGAAGGATTAGGGTTAAGGTTAGGATTAGGGGCATAGGAAGGGTTAGGGTTAGGATTAGGGGCATAGGAAGGGTTAGGGTTAAGATTAGGGTCATGGGAAGGGTTAAGGTTAGGATTAAAGGCATGGGAAGGGTTAGGGTAGCATGCATTACTAATATGCAGTGGGAGGGGGAAAAGCTACTAATCCGAACTGGGGTATCTTAGTATTTTAAAGGTCCCAAGTGTGCTGATAAAACAGTGCTCAGTTAAGGAATCTGGAAGGTTACCGAACGCTGAGCAGCTTTTTGGGGTTTTGGTTACAATTAGGTCCACGACAGTGTCATTATTATGTGGGTTAGAATGAGTCTATCCAGAAATTACTTGTGTTAGTCCAAGCATTGAGGTGTAATCGACAGATATACGGTGGAGGCGCCCCAGCCAGCTTAGTCTGAGATCAGCTAATAGGATAAAGTTTATTTTATATATCCAAAGATGGATTCCTAGTAACATCTGAATATGTGCAGTGAAGCCACCAACATTAAAAATATACAACAGAGGAAGATTCTGGTGTTTTCTCTGAGAGTTAGTTGTGTGACATGTGGAGTATTGACAAAGATAGAAAAGTAGATGATGTTGGCTCAGTAGTAGCAGTGTAGGAATGGTAAGGAAGTTGCTCAGCAGCAGTAGAGCAGGTGTGTTAAGAAGACTGTTCAGCAACAATAGTGCAGGTGTAGTAATGAGGTTGCTCGGCAGCAGTAATGCAGGTGAGGTAAGGAGGTTGCTCAGCAGCAGTAGTGCAGGTGAGGTAAGGAGGTTGCTCAGCAGCAGTACTGCAGAACTGGCAAGGTGGTCGCTTAGCAGCAGTAGTGCAGGTCTGGTAGGGAGGTCACTCAGCAGCGGTAGTGCAGGTCTGTTAAGGAGGTTGCTCAGCAGCTGTAGTGCAGGTCTGGTAAAGAGGTCGCTCAGTGGCGGTAGTGCAGGTCTGGTAAAGAGGTCGCTCAGCAGCGGTAGTGCAGGTCTGGTAAAGAGGTCACTCAGTAGTGGTTGTGCAGGTCTGGTAAAGAGGTCGCTCAGCAGCGGTAGTGCAGGTCTGGTAAAGAGGTCACTCAGTAGTGGTTTTGCAGGTGTGATAAAGCAGTCGCTCAGCAGCAGTAGTGCAGGTGTGGTAAGAAGGTCACTCAGCAGCAGTAGTGCAGGAGTGGTAAGGAGGTTGCTCAGCACTGGTAGTGAAGGTCTGATAATGAGGTCGCTCAGCTGTGGTAGTGTAGGTCTGTTAAGGAGGTCGCTAAGCAGCAGTAGTGCAGGCCTGATAACGAGGTCACTCAGCAGCAGTAGTGCAGGACTGTTAAAGAGGTCACTCATCAGCGGTAGTGCAGGAGTAGTAAGGAGGTTGCTCAGAAGCAGTACTGCAGGTGTGGTAAGGAGGTCACTCAGCAGCAGTAGTGCAGATGTGGTAAGGAGGTCGCTCAGAAGCAGCAGTAGTGCAGGTCTGTTAAGGAGGTTGCTCAGCAACAGTAGTGCAGGACTGTATGGAAGTCACTGCGTAGCAGTAGTACAGGACTGTTAAAGAGGTCACTCAGCAGCGGTAGTGCAGGTGTGGTAAGGAGGTCGTTCATCAGCATAACTACAGGTGTAGTAAGGAGGTCGCTCAGAAGCAGTAGTACTGCAAGTCTGTTAAGGAGGTCAGTCAGCAGCAGTAGTGCAGGACTAGTAAAGACATCACTCACCAGCAGTAGTGCAGGGCTGGTAAGGAGGTCCCTCAGCAGCAGTAGTGCAGGAGGGTAGTGAAGGTCTGATGTAGTGCAGATGTGGTAAGGAGGTTGCTCAGAAGCAGCAGTAGTGTAGGTCTGGTAAGGAGGTTCCTCAGCAACAGTAGTGCAGGACTGGTAAAGCGGTCACTCAGCAGTAGTAGTGCAGGACTAGTAAAGACATCACTCACCAGCAGTAGTACAGGATTGGTAAGGAAGTCTCTCAGCAGCAGTAGTACTTTAGGTCTGTTAAGGAGGTCAGTCAGCAGCAGTAGTGCGGCACTGGTAAAGCGGTCACTCAGCAGTAATAGTGCAGGACTAGTAAAGACATCACTCACCAGCAGTAGTGCAGGGCTGGTAAGGAGGTCTCTCAGCAGCAGTAGCTCAGGGCTGGTAAGGAGGTCACTCAGCAGCAGCAGGACTGGATTTGGAGATCACCCAGCAGAAGTGTGGAAGTGGATTAGAAGACTATACAACAGCATGGCAGCACTGGATTAGGATGTCATACCAAAAGCAGCACTGGACTGGCAGCACTGGATTAGGATGTCTTACCAAAAGCAGCACTGGACTGGAAAATGAGGTCATGCAAAAGCATCACAAGGCTGGATTCTGAGGTCATACAAGGACTGGATCGGGTCACACATCTATGCAGGACAGGACTGGAAGGTCACACAGTAGCAGCAGTAAGGGACAGGCTTGAGAGTCACTGTACAATTGTACAGGACTGGATTAGGTGGCCATGGGATTATGTTACTGAAATATGGAGCAAGCTGCAGGGTGCCTAAAGCATGCACAATAGCACATGTTTTTAAGTGTTTATTTGATTAGTTTTATTAACGAAGCAAAAGCTATGAGACAGGCATCCATTTTATGGCCATTTCAGGAACTCTAGTTAGATTAAATGACTTGTAAGAATTACACAGTACACAAGTGGAAGTTGTGAGAACTGGGATACACTGCCAGTATATGCAATTTATAGTAAATGCTAACAGTCTTCCATTAAAGTGACCAATTCAAATTTACTTTATTTATTTATTTTATTTTATTTTTATTTTATTTTACATTTGTTAACTGGGGATGTCTGACTGAGCTGAAAAGGCCCTTTTTCAGCAGAGGCCCAGGGAGAAAAGCTCCACAAAGAAAAATTACAGACACATTTAGTTATTTAGACATGATCAGTATACACACAAATTACAAGAGACATGGTTTTACAGTGGTATGCGGCACATAAACAGTTACAGTGGAGAGAACAAACAAAAAAATATTAATTTTAAAAATAAAGATAATTAATAGATTTGTGGTGTACAGCTGAAATTTGGAACATAGGTAGAATACATACATTGTAGATTAGCCAGTGTTTGTGAGTAAGATTGAAAACTATTATCAAGTGCTCTAGATTTTATATGCATGTGTTATCCGCTTTCACTAGCCTAGGGAGCAATCATGGCACTGCCAACTTTCCTTGAGATGTTGCCTGAATGAAGAAAATATTGGCTTAGTATGAGACTGTTCAAGAAGATATGTTTCAAAAAGATAATAGAATAAGAGGACAGAGCATGTAGGGAAATTCTGAGATTTTCTGCTGTGCCAGAGAAGCTGGAAGGACCAAACTGTATTATTGTTATGAAAACACAAATATGCAACTGGACTGGTATTCCATAGCAGGAGTTGTTAATTGAAAGGGCACACCGTATGTATGATCCAAACCTGGCTATAAGAAAGTGACACAGACCTTTAATAGTAAAGATGCAATCCTACCAGCAAAAAGAGTTGATTCTGACAAAACTGTGGCAGGTGCATGAAACACTAAAAAATGGGAGACAGTAGAGTGATTGTGGAAAATGATCACTGTACACCAGGCAGAAGAGGAGTAAATTTATTCTAGTTAATCAGGGAATATCGAGAAACAGACATGTGACTCAAGCTGCTGTATCCAGCTATTTTCAGAATATTTTTCCTGGAGGGTTAAAATCATTTTTTGATGCAGAACATGCTAAGGAGGAAATACAAAAGTTTGTCCAACAAAAAGTGAGCTATGAAACAGGGTGATTCTGCTTCTTTTTCTCCTGGTAATAAAGCCCATAGAGAGACTGTGGCAGTGAAACTTTTTCCAATGTTTTCAAAGGCAAATGCTTAAGAGACAGAAAAAAGTGCAAGAGCAGACTAGAAGAACCAGAAGCACTGGAAATGAACCACAGACTGGATTTTGGAAATGGATATTGACAGGAAGAAAATCACCAAATCCAAAACTGACAAATAAATGTGGGATTACAAAGCATTAATGATATTTGTGAAACATTTCAGAACAAGAAAACCTGGGAATATTGGACTTCTTTAACTTTGTTAAACTTGTAGGGGACTCCAAAGCATATGCCTTACTTCATGTCATTAATGTTTGGAATAACATTTAGGATAGGGGAAGAGGAGGGAAAGAGTTCACTGTAATTAAAACAAAATTTTGTTCTTAGCATAACCTGCATGTTATAAAATAAAGCTTTCTCAGTTATTTTCTTTTTTTTAATATTTTATTAACTTTTATATAGGTAACCATTATAACATTAAAATTAAAGATTGAAATAGAACAATGATAACAGAAAACACAAACTATAACACAGCAACTATTTATAAAGGTGTCTACTAAATAACTAAACAAACTGTTGTTTTTAATGTCTTTGTCAAAGAGCTCAGTTATTTTCAAGTGTAATAAGGATACTAAAGTAAACAGGTGCCCCTGTTTTTTTTTCCCTTTTTCCTCTCTTTCTCCTTGTACAGTTTTAAGAAATGTATGCACTGTAATGTAAAAATAGAAGAAAAGCCTGGACAAGAGAACATGATACAAGAAAAATGATACACTTTCTTACTCTTCCAGAGGGAAATGATTGGATTAAGGTCCTTGGCTTGATCTAGTAACAAGTTATATGTGGAAGCAAAGAAATAAGAAAGAACACTGAATATAATAAAAAAATTTCCTCAAGCAAGTAAATTAATGCTTGTAGTAGAAGCAACTATCTGGGTCTCATGTTTCTATGGAGACAATCTGATAAGGGGCATTAAAAACAGAATGCTTCTTTTTTAATGGCTAGGAGATAATGTTTTCTGAAAGACTTTATAAGTGTTTTTCTAATCTGGGAGATGAGTAAAGATAAGACAAAACCAGACAGCACTTATTGTAAGTAGAAACACAGGCTGTACCATGCATCTTAGCATGGATAACCTTCATATACATTAATTCAAGCCTGTGAGTGTGGCTGTCAATCTGGGACAACTGTTCATATTTGGAGGGTTAAGCTTCAATATTTGAAGGTGCACATAGTTTTTTGTGTGTTAGTATTAAGTTAATAGTGTTTAGGGATCTTCTAGGAGTGTGTTTTTTTTTTTTTGAGGGTTTTCACTAAAACAACATGTTTTATAAGATGTGACAGAGGTTCAAATGGATATGGCAAGAAACTACTGTATAAAAGATCAATCTGCCAAACATTAGTCTATGCATGTGACACAAAAGTTGGAACTAGACATTAAAAAAAGCTATTACAAGTAACAGGTGGGAAAAATAAATTCTTAACATAATGACACTTTCTATATTATCTTTAAATGTGAATGGTCTCACAGACATATGCAAAAAAGAAAGAGTAATGGATTATATTAAAAAAATGCACAGGAGACACATTTGGAAAGAAATGAGCATGTGAATTTGATAAAGAAAGGATTTCAGGATGGTTATTCAGCAGAATATCTGGGACAAAGGAAAAGGGAAGAACATATATATTAATTGCAAGAGGAGCTCCAGTAGTGATAGAAGAAGAAAAAAGATAATAATGCTAGATTTGTAGGACTAAGGGGCTACACTGGCAAGGGAGGAGGATTACAATGGCATGTATTTATATTCCATCTAAAATTGCTATAATAGAGTTTATGAAAATTCTGATGAGATATAATCAGCTTTCAGCAGAGAATATTACTTATAGGTGGGGAATGGAATTTGATTTGCAGCAGTGAGGATGTATCCGGGGTCCAAGAAGGACACATAACAAAAACAGGTAGATTTATGAAGAAATTTATGAAAATATTTGATATGGAAGATGTGAATTCAGTAGAAGAAGTTTGGAGTGAATTTATATATTATTCCCTAAAGTACAAAAACTGGCCTAGGTGAGACAGAAATTATATTTGACAGAAACGTGCATTTAATTGAAATTTTTGATATACCTGTGGTGGCAGGACAGGTAGCTTACATCCTTCTAAGTTGGGAACTGCTGATTGAGGGCTCAGTGTCTGTTATTCTAAAAGTGTATTAGTTCTGGTTTAAGCACTTGGGCTTCAGGCCAGTTATTTTACATTAAGAAGGTTCGTGGTCTGTACTCTTGTGGGAGGAGAGGCTGGACTCTGCCCTTCTGAGCTGGGAATTTCTGGTTAAAGGCTTATAGTGCCTGCACATTTGAACTGTTTCTTACTGGAATTGGTACACTTTGTTTGCTGTAGCATAGACTAGATCCAGGCCTGCTGAATCTAGCTTTGTTTGCATGCTTGTTTACTTGTTATTTCCCTGAAATGCTAATTCCACCTAAAACGCGGCTTTTCAGTGCTTCTGTGGATCCCAAGTGACATCTGCATTGCTTACTGTACTTATTTCTTTGTTTCACTTGAAAGAAAGTTACTGTTTGTCATTTTGCATTTAAGTTACCTGTAACACATTGCATTTAAATTACCTGGCACTTGCTCACTGAAGCAATTATATAAGTCAGCACTAAAAAATTAAAAGCACTACACCCTCACAAACTCCCCTTGAGTATCTTGTTTCCCATTGGCCCTTTTTTTTCAATTATAAAGGAATTCCCAATACTATTCTAGCATGTCCAAAAGTCAGTTGTCAATCTCCTCTCCGGTCCAGCTGGTGAATCTGGGAATCTTGAGGCAATGTTACAACTGTCTCATGTACACAGACAACCCTCTCCTCCCAACAAATTCCAACACATGTGAGAGATGCAACCATATAGCCAAACTGGAGGCTAAGTTCTCTCAACTCAGTACTGGCGAAACCTGTTAGGAGGAGAAGGAAACCACACTCACTACAATTCTAGTCTCACACAGACCTACCACGGCAGCAAACCAAACACATAAACACACAAAAACATACTTGGTAGCTCTAAATAAAAATCTGCCTAAGCAGCAGAGACCTCCAAAGCAGACACCCAAGCAACCGCTACCCCAAAACAAAACACGTGCAACACATAGCTCACAAAGCCAGTGTGCCGAACAGTCACAGCCCTTAAGGCTAAACAATACACCTGATACACTTGTAATAGGTGACTCTATCGTCAGGCACACTGACGTCCCGCTCACCAGGCTGAACAAGGAAGAGGTCACGGTGAGCTGCCTGTCGGGTGCTAGGATCCGCCACATAACACAAGCACTCAGGTCACTCCAAGGCAAGTACAAATATGACTCAGTCATTGTCCATGCTGGTGTGAATGACCTGAGACATACCTCCCTGGACTACATGAAAAGAGACATAGAGGAGCTCTCTGAGCATGTGGCCCAGGCCGGTATGACCCTGACCTTGAGTAGCATCTTACCCTCACCAAGAATGATGCCACAATATGAAGACAAGATGATCAATTTCAACAATTGGCTTAAGTATTGTTGTCATTCAAAGGGGATCCAATGCCTGTCAGCCTGGGATGACATGCTCGACAGGCCACGATGCTTCGCTAGGGACAGTTTGCACCTGTCACCCCTCGGCTTTCGGATATTGGAAAAGGCTCTTGTTACCCCCATAGTGCCTTTTTTAGGCAAGGCACAAAAGACAAACCCACCTCCATAGGTATCACAAGGGATAAGAAACTAAGAGTAATGCTACTCAACGCCAGAAGTCTAAACCTCAAGATGCATGCACTCAAAACTCTCCTTAGCATGGAGAACATCGATATCTGTGCAGTAACAGAAACCTGGTTCAAGGCTCCTGAGAGCATCCCAGCACTACCAGGTTATACCTCATACCATGCTTTTCAGCCCAAAACTTGGACCGAACCAGAAAAGGAGGGGGAGTATCAATATTCATCAAAGATACCCACACCTCCATGTTGGTGGCACAGCACGAAGCATCAGAGACTATCCATGTGCAACTAACAGTGGGTAAAACTGCCTTTCAGTTTATAGCCTGCTACAGACCACCCTCCCAAACCCAGGAACCCCACTCGGCCTTCCTGAGAACACTGGAAAATATGAAGGTCTCTCCAAACACCATTATATTGGGCGACTTCAACTACCCAAACATAGACTGGGAGCATTACACTAGCTCCGACACCCTAGCTCAAAGGTTCCTAGAATTTATAAACTCAAATGCTATGGAACAACTTGTTACCACTCCCACAAGAGGGGAAAACATACTGGACCTGATCATCACCAACATGGGGACTCTATGCTCCAGACCAGAAGTGTATCCCTCACTGGTAAGATCAGACCATAAACTAATCTCACTGGATATTCACATCCTGACCCCACCCCCTGCCCAGAAAACCACAGTGAAAAACTTCACTAAAGCAAATTTCACACTCCTCAAAACTGAGGTGGAATCCTTCGAAGCCCCCGGGCCTGTGGAAAATATGGTCCAGACCGCAGAATCCTTTATAAATGCATTCTATGAACACCTTCAGGAATGCATGGTTCATGCAATCCCAAATAAAACCAAGACCCAATCCTCCAAAGGCAGACGTCCTCTCTGGAGGACCCCAGCCATAAACAAACTATACAATAGAAGGAGGAAGCTACTACATGATAGAGCAATATCCCAAAAGGGAAGGTATCTCTGATCAATGTTAGCAAAAAACTATGGGCACTCACAAAATCGTCTAAGGCCAGCTTCGAGAGAAAAATTGCACAGGACACTAAGGATAATCACAAGGCTTTCTTTAGTTATGTTAGGAACCTGGGTGGGAATTCCCAGATATGCTCAGAATTAGTCCAAAATGACAAAAAATACACTGAACCCACAGACATTGCCAACATCCTAGCTGACAGGTTCAGCGCAAACTTCTCCCCCCCCCCTCCCCACCAAAAGGTGCTCAGGTAACAGCCGCACTCTCCAAAGCAAAAAACACAGCATCAATGGGACCAGATGGTGTCCCGGGCTGCATCCTACATGAACTCCAAGAAGAGCTAAACCCAAACATAAAACTACTGTTCAATCTCAGCCTTACTACAGGATATGTACCGAAAGAGTGGCGTACAGCAACTGTGGTGCCTCAACAGATCCTGGAAACTATCGCCCCATAAGCCTGACTAGCTTGGTCTGCAAAGCTATGGAAAGGATCATCATGGACTTCATAAAAAAAGATATTGGGGACCTACAGACACTGGATCCTATCCAGTTCGGCTTTGTTAAGGGCAGATCCTGCCTCTTAAACCTGGTAGTTTTCTTTGAAACAGTCACCAAGGCCATTGACGAGGGGAAGGTGGTCCACACAGCCTACCTGGACCTCGCAAAAGCCTTTGATACAATACCCCACTCAGGCATTATAGATAAGCTCACCAGCTTAAATATAAACCCCTATGTCACTAGATGGGTTGCAAACTGGCTCAAGGACAGAACCCACATGGTTAGAATTGCTGGAGCCATGTCAGACTCCAAACCAGTTACAAGTGGCGTCCCACAAGGCTCAGTTCTGGGGCCTCTCCTGTTCGGTATATATTTCTCGGAGGTACAGGCCAACACGGAAGGACTGTGGCTGACCAAGTTCGCAGATGACTGCAAACTGGGCGCTATAATCAACTCTCCAGCCGACACAAGCATCCTCCAAAAGGGCCTCATAGAAACAGACAACTGGTGCCACAGCCATGGCCTCAAGCTAAACGCCAAGAAGTGTATAGTCATCCCCTTTGGCAAAACAAAGTGCCCACAAATTACCACATAGGTGGTAATCCATTAAGTACAGAAGAAGTAATTAGGGACCTGGGGACCCAAGTTGATAGCAATCTCTCATTTGACAACCACGTGGCCAAAGTGGTTAGAAAAACATTTTATATAGCCCACCTAATCATGAAGGGATTCACATCTAGATCAGGGGAGGTCATCGTGCCTCTTTACTCATCCCTCATCAGGCCCATAATGGAGAACAATCGCCCTTTTGGGATGTACCTTACCAGACACCTGCAGCAACTGGAAAGACCCCAAAAGTACCTCACCAAGAGGATCAAAGGGCTCAAACAGATGCCATATGCTGCCCGGTTAAAGAAACTCCAGCTCTACTCAGTGGCATACCACCTGCTCAGAGGCGATCTGTGCCTGACTTATAAAGCCATGTCCAACCCGGAATTAATGGACATGCTGCACCTCAGAAAATCCAAATCCCATCGAGCTACGCTCGAGATTTGAACCTCAGCACTGAAATAAATAGGACATGCTGGAGGGACAGATTCATAACCCAGAGGCTCCCTTCACTCTGGAATAAAATCCCAGTCCAGGTTAGGCAGAGTCCCTCATTGACTCTCTTCAAGAGGAATCTTGATGAGTGGATGTGGGATCATAGGTTTACCCTGGGTATCACTTCTGTGTCACTGTTAGACAGAGGCACAGTATACTAACCTCGAAAAAGGGCATAGCAAAATAAATTTAAAATGGGTGGCGAAAGCCAAACACACTCTGGCTAGGCTTATAAATGCCCTAGGGCAGACAGCCTAGTATGAACCTATGAACCTATGAACTCTGTCAGATCATGTGCTAATAATAACTAAAATAAAAATGCAGGGTAATGAAATAAAAATGAGACACTGCTGAATGCTCACCTATCTCTTAAAAAGACAGGAATTTAAGGAATGGGTAATGGAAATTATTCAGAAGTTATTGGGGAAGATGGAAATTTCTTCTGAAAATATAGCTAGTGAGCAGGATAAAATTACAGTGGAGTTTAAAAATATGGTAGAAATAAAAGAAAGAGAGATATGGTTAAGAAGTAACAAGAATTATTTAGAGGGACTGCCAAAGGATAAAGTATTGCAGAATGTGAGGAATCTCAGAAACAAGAACAAGAGCAATTGCAGAATGCTAGCGAGAAAATAAGGAATTACCTCAATAATATGCATGAGTTTAGAAAGACTGTTGTGAAGCAACAATTTTTTGACAATAACACCACAGCACAAAAACTTTTATCACAACAACGCAGGCAACAGAAAGTAGAAAGGGTTGTTGCCTAGCTCAGATAGCCTATAACAAGGAAGATAATCAGAGATCCTGTAGAGGTGCTAGACGTGTTTCGGAAATTTTATGAAAATCTGTATAAAGCAGAGAAATATGGAAATCAAGAAAAGGTACAAATGGAAATGTTTATGAAAGAATTAAATATGCCACGGTTAGAGGTAGATGAGGTTCAATTACTAACCATAATGAATGATAGGAGGAGATGAGATAAAAATGGTGATGTATAATCAATCTACAGGAAAGTCTCCAGGAATAGATGGTATTTTTGTGGAAGGTTGTAAGACAGTTGGGAAGAAACTGATAAAGATATGGATGATTTTATTTAACAGTATTTTAAAAGGATGAGAAGCACCAACATCCTGGAAGAAAGTGGTGGCGGCTGTAATACCTAAACATGGTAAAGACCCATTAGATCCCGCTTCATACAGGCCATTTCAATTCTAAAGTATGATTACAGAATGTTTATATCTATAATGGCTAAAAGAATGTCAAAGGTGATGCCAAAATTGATAAATGTGGATCAGTGTGGTTTTGTGGAGGGAGGCAAATATTTGAAAACATTAATAGAACAATGAAGATCGAGAGGGAAGCAGAATGTAAGAAAATACCACTGTTGTTGTTGGGTCTTGATGCAGAGAAAGCATTTGACAGAGTAAGCTGGAATTTTATGAGCAGGGCAGTGGAAGTATTTGCATTCTCTGATAAAATAATAAGGTTGATTAGGAGGATATAGGCAGGATCAGAGGTGAAAATTAAAGTAGGTGGGTTCCTCTCTGATAAGTTCTGTTTGAGAAGCAGAACCGGGCAGGGGTGTCCTCTTTCCCTTTTGTTATTTGTGTTACATTTAGAACCACTGGCAAAGAAAATAAGGGACTCAGAAATTCAAGAATATAATTGGTATGGTAGGCAAGAAAAGCTGGCTTTATTTGCAGATTATATTATTTTATACCTGATAAAATCAGAAAACGACATTTTAGTATTGTGGAACATTTTGAGACTATTTCAAGCATTTTCAAGATACAAACTTAATGAAACTAAAACAAAGGCAATAGCTGCACTCACACACGAACTGGTTCAGCAATACCCATATTTATGGGGATGAGATAAAATGAAGTACTTAGGAGTATGGATTAAAAGGATTATGTTATGGCAGCTAAGGATATGTAGGAAGAAACTAAATAAAAGATAATACAAAAACTGAGAAATTGGAAAATCTCTTTTACAGAAAAGGTAGCAAGATACAAGCTGTCAAAATGTTTTTAGTCCCTTTAGTTTTATACATGGTCAAACATATTTTTATGAACCAGAGGATGTGTGAATAGTAATTAATAAAGAGCTGAATGATTTTATCTGGGAGGGGAAGCTGTAAAGAGTCAAGTGAGATAAGCTGATCCTTCCAATAGAACAAGATGGTTTGAAATTACCTAATCTGAAGGGGTATTTCAGAGCTACACTAAGGCTTGTGCTATGTGCATCCGACTTCAGACCAGTGACAAGTGGAGTATCACAGGGTTCAGTCCTGGGTCCTCTCCTGTTTGGTATCTACTTCTCTGAAGTACAGGCTAACACAGAAGGTCTTTGGCTAATGAAGTTCGCAGATGACTGCAAACTAGGAGCCATAATCGAAACTCCTAACAATGTGGACATCCTACAAAAGGGCCTTGATGAGACTGATGCCTGGTGTCAAAGCCATAGCCTCAAGCTCAATGCCAAAAAGTGCATTGTCATCTCCTTTGGTAAAAACTCTGTACCCATGAACTACAACATAGGCGGTAGTATACTTAACACTAAAAGTGTGATAACAGACCTTGGGACACTGGTGGACAGTAGTCTCTCCTTTGATAATCACATCGCCACAGTAGTCAGGAAATCCTTCTATGTGGCACACCTCATCACAAAAGATTTCCCATCCAGAAAAAAGAGGTCATTGTTCCCCTCTACTCATCACTCATTAGACCCATTATAGAGTACAACGCCCCTTTTGGTATGTACCTCACAAGACATCTACAACAACTGAAAAGGCCACAGAAATACCTCACAAAGAGGATTACCGGCCTCAAACAGATGCCCTACGCAGACCGTTTAAAAAAACTCCAGCTTTACTCCGTCGCATATCGCCTACTCAGAGGTGATCTCTGCCTAAAATACAAAGCTATGTCAAACCCAGAGCTGTTGGACATGCTCCACTTAAAGAAATCCTAATCCCTCCGAGCTACACACTCTAGGGATCTAAACCTTGTCAACACAATAAACAGAACATGCCGGTGGGATAGATTCCTGTCCCAGAGACTTCCCATACTCTAGAATAAACTACCTATCTATATCAAACAAAGCTCCTCATTAGCACTCTTCAAGAAAAATCTTGATGATTGGATGGGAAATAGGAAATTCACCCCGGGGATCACCTCTGTGGCTCTGCTCAACAGTGGCACAGGAAAATAATTTTCTTGGGTGACAAAAGCCAGGATACCATTTTGGCTGGGCTTGTATAGGCCCCAGGGCCGATAGCCTAGTACCTACCTATGAACCTACGTATAGGACTAAGACACCTATCCATAGCACGATCAGAAAGCTATAATTCAAAGTGGAAAAGGATGATGATGAAACATGGGGGCAGCTCAAGAAACAAGGAGAGACTGGGATTTTGGATGCAGGTCCTTAAGGAGAATAACAACAACCATAAAGAATATTATATTTATAGAGTAGCAGAAAGTATTCTAAGAACTAAGCTGACATGGGAATGGAGAAAGAAGATTCTGTCAACAGTGATGACTTCAATTAAGGATACAGATAATAGGTGAAGGGGCTGGAATTTACTGGAGAAAACTGGCAAAGGAACCAAGGTAATTGGGAGCAAATAATTAGAGAGGGAAATTAAATAGAATGGGAAGAGGCCAAGTATTCATTTGAACTGCAGGCTAGAGACTGCCTTCCCTATCAAGAATTTGTTTCTTTAAACACCTTTATTGAATTATCACACTTTCCCTATCAAGGACTGATATCAGAGTATAAGCAAATAGAAAGAAATAGGGGGATCCTTAACAAAATACCCACACTGGTAGAGCTTTTAGCAGAATCTAGAATGAAGCTGCTGTTAAAAAGGGATATTTACTACAGCATATAAAATATTGCATGGTAACTATAAGAATCAATCAATCAGAGGAGCTTAGAAAGAATTGAGAAGAGAGACCAGATAAGCAATTCACAAAGAAACAATGGGGGATATATGTATGACTCCCAAATGTGCAACAAAGTCTAGAAGATTTAGGATCTTTGCTTGGAAGAGTTTACATAGATATTTATTTTTATACCCTAAGCAGCCTCCGAAGAATTTTTTTTCAGGTAAACAGCAAATGTTGGAGGGGTGACAGGGAAGAAACAGGTAACTGGAAACATATTTTTTGGGAGGGTAATGAGTTGGCAGACTTTACAGTTCCCTGCAGACTACTCTGTCAGAAATATTGGGTGAGGAAATTGGTATAACTACAAAAATGATTTTTAATTGCATAGCTATAGGCCTTGCTAAGTCTAATTGTGGTGGCTGCCAAAATAGCAATTACTAGAAAATGGAAAATGGAACTGCAAGTTTAAACCAACTGTACTCAAAGTAGTGAGCTTACTACCAGAGATAAAACAACTGGAAATGGGTATTTAGGAAAGGGGGGAGCAAATTAGATAGGAAACGGGAATTGTGAGAACAACAGTTTAAACCAACTGTAGTCAAAGTAGTGAGCTTACCACCAGAGATAAAACAACTGGAAATGGGTATTTAGGAAAGGGAGGAGCAAATTAGATAGGAAACGGGAATTGTGAGAACAACAGTTTAAACCAACTGTACTCAAAAGTAGTGAGCTTACCACCAGAGATAAAACAACTGGAAATGGGTATTTAGGAAAGGGAGGAGCAAATTAGATAGGAAACGGGAATTGTGAGAACAACAGTTTAAACCAACTGTACTGAAAGTAGTGAGCTTACCACCAGAGATAAAACAACTGGAAATTGGTATTAGGAAAGGGAGGAGCAAGTTAGATAGGAAAACGGGAATTGTGAGAACAACACATACAGGGAAGGAATGAGGTTTAAAAGAAGGCAGGATTTGAATGATCTACGTAATGTTTGACTTACAATGACTACATAGATTAATAGTGATGTATAATGTTTGCAACTAAAAATATGTCAATATGGTTTGTTTTCATTTGTATAACTATATGATTACCTATGTCATATGTGATAATTTAATAAAGATGTTTTTTATTTTAAAAAAATAATAATAGCAAGCCAAGACCAAGTGTTTCTTGCACTGGGCTGTACCATGATGGAGTTTGCAGTTATCAAGCAGTGTGCCTCATAACAACTTTCAGAAGCCTTTCTTTATCAAGCTGCCACCATGGTACAATTTGTCAGTATATACATTAATATTGTTTAGTGTTCTTGCTGCAAATGTTTAAGCAATTATAGCGAGAATACAGAACCCAACACCAGACATGGTGCGGGGGGAGGGTATACAAAATGTCAGACTTCAGAATACAGCACCAGCACCTGCCACAATCTTCTGCAGAAAACTGTCACTAAGAATTTAGATGTGACAACCCCATGCCTAAACATTTCCACTTTGTGACTACAGAACCAGAACAGGCATGTTTCACTACTCTGAGCTGCTTTCATTTACCTGTACAAGCTTCGTGAGTCTTCTTCACAATTGAAAAGAGGGCAGATGTTTGTTCTCTGTTGAAGCCATTTTCCCGACAGAACTGCACCGTGTAGAAATAGAGATCCAAGAGAATAGCACTCCGAGGATTTGTGGCTGCATCCTGCAGCCTAAAGAGCTCCACCAAGACACTGCAGGTTGAAACAGGAAAAAGTTATCAAATGTGAAAGGAAGGTGTGGCAAAGAGACAGCCATTCCATGCACTAGGAACTCAAACACTACTATGAAGTGAAACAACATTTACACACTCCAGGGACAGCATGCTAATAGTGAACTAATTTATGTTTTAGACACATAGAACAGGGGCCCACTAGTACACCACTGCTGAGAGCTTGGACCATGGAGCAGACGTGAGGTGTTGGATGCATGGTGGGAAGGGAGAAAACAAATTAGGCATTAGAGTTCTGCTCTCTGCACCAGATGGTTTTGGGGTTAGGGATTAACAGTTATAGTCTGGCTGCTAAACCAAGGCAGAGGTTAAGGGGATCTGCTTAACAGTTCTTTGTTCTGGAGGAAGCTACAGACATGTGACATTATCACACTGTCACTATGCATTCCTACCACTTCTTCCAAGAGTACGGTTCCTGTGGCCCTCTGTGACATCATATCCTAAGTCCTTGCACTTCATTTAACATAGTTTTGTCTGCTTTGTTGGGTGTTACTCTAGAAAGGGGATGGAAAAGGGCCCTATTTCGTAAAGTAGCCTGGCTTGTTAAGTGACTTACCAAACAAAAGCAACTCACCTTTTAAGCTGGTCTGTTGTTTGGGCTTTTTCTATGAGTCCCATAGAGTGAAAACTCAAATCTGCCCTATGATTCAAAATCAGACAAATATATTTGTTAGAAGACATATAACAGATAAAAGCGAACATAGACAGACACACACACACACACACACACACACACACACACACACACACACACACACACACACACACACACACACACACACAGTGTAATATTAAAGATGACAGTTGGGTGTTTATTTACAGTGCCGGTATATTGTTAAACAGTCTTATATAATCTGAAGAGGGGAACATCTAGGAAAAAGACAGCATTGTGAATTTCAGCGAGGTGAATTATGCTGGGATCTGGAAAGAAGTAAAGATTAAGGAGAGTAATGGCAAATCAAGTGTGAGAACATGATACGGGGCTGGGTAAGGGAGACAGCGCAGGGCTATGAACATAGGTTAGCGAAGCAGAAAAGTGGAAAAGGTCTGTGCGGTTATAGCAGAATTAGGAACTAATGATGATGGTAAAAAACAGGGCATATGATAGGTGGAAAGGAGGGGTTGGTGAGGCATAAAACAGGGTATACAATAGGTGGAAAGAAGGGGTTGGTGAGGCATAGAGGAACAGTAAAAGAAGGCAAGAGGAAGGGCAACAAAGAAGGTTAGGGTAGAAAAGTGATAAGACTAAAGACACCCAGCAAATCATTTAATTAAGGAGGGAAACATGTGCTATAGATATGCACCAAAAAGGAGGAGAAGGATAGACCTGGCCAAGCTGATTAAGCATAGGAGGGAAATTAAAAACAGTGAAAAAATGCAGAGACACTGAATAAAAATATCACTCCAGTCTTCACAGAGAAAAGGGAGGAAACTGCACCAGACTGAGGAGAGCAGAAGACAGACACTAGGAGACAGAGGAGGAACTGAAGAATAAAGTGACTATGCTAAAGGAGGAGAAAACACAGAGGCCAGATGGTCTTCCCCATGAGTAAAGGGATCTAGCCAATGAGTTAACAGATCAAATAGCAGACATCTTCACTTGACTGGCCAGAATGAAAGTGTCTGTGGACTGGAAAACAATAAGAACAGCAAACTCGTACAAAGGTGGAAGCAGGAAATATCCATAATCCAGTGAACTACAGAAAAATAGCCTACCAGAGAAAAGCTGACCGTCTTCTCTTAACAGTTTCTAGGACAATGTCCAACATGAATTTGTGACCAGAAAGAACTGCCACTCTGACCTGATAACCTGTTCCAGTTTTATGTGTGACTTGACAAAAAGCACCTGACACTAGACTACCATTAGATATGGCCTACCTTAATTTCCTCACTCTCTGTAGATTAGTTTTATTTATTTCTTTTATTTAACATTTGTTAACCGGGAAAGTCCAACTTGGAACAAAGCCAATTTTCAGCGGAGGCCCGGGGAGAAAGGCTCCAGATGCATCTCTTTGTAACATGGGAGGAAACTGGAGCACCCGGAGGAAGCCCACAAGAACACAGGGAGGACATGCAGACTCCGCGCAGAAGGCACCCCAGCTGAGAATCAAACCGGAGAACCTCTTGCTGTGAGGGGACAACGCTACCACTGCACCACTGTGCCATCCATTTAGTAGTGCCACATATAAAAGACTACAATGAAGACTGTCAGGGGCTCTGGGCAGGATTAAGAATTGAGAACAACAGCTGTAGCATTGGTAGAGGGTAGGACACAACTGTGACAAGAAGGAAAATGTCAGCAATAAATAAAATGATTAGTAGAGCACCACATGGATCAGTCCTGACTCTGGTATTTTGGGGTGTGTTCACTTCAGACATATCTGAAGAAAGAGAGAGAGAGAGAGAGAGAAAGACAGAGAGTGAGCAGGGTCAGACTCCTTAACGATATAATGGTAAGAGCACAGCTGCAGAAGGAGGGTTACAAGTCTAAGGAAGGATACAGAGAGTGAGCAGGGTCAGACTCTTTAATGATATAATGGTAAGAGCACAGCTGCACAAGGAGGGTTACAAGTCTAAGGAAGGATACAGAGAGTGAGCAGGGTCAGAATCTTTAATGATATAATGGTAAGAGCACAGCTGCAGAAGGAGGGTTACAAGTCTAAGGAAGGATACAGAGAGTGAGCAGGGTCAGACTCCTTAATGATATAATGGTAAGAGCAGCGCTGCAGAAGGAGGGTTACAAGTCTAAGGAAGGATACAGACAGGCTGACCAAGTGGACAGGATGATAGCAGTTGAGGTTCACTGCAGTCAAATGCAAAGTCCTGCACTATAGTCACAACAGATGTGGTGTGAAGTATCAGCTAAGGAGAGGAAATGACTGCAACAGAGCAGATAAATAGTGATGAAGCTGACCATGCACACACTAAGAACAGAGTGAGAGAGCAACAGCCACAGCAAACGGAAAGATGTACTGTTTCCTCAGGAGGAGAGACTGCAAAAGCAAACAGGTAATTCTTCCAGTCCACAGAGCACTACTCAGGCCAGACCTTGAGTATTGTGTACCATTCTGGAAACTATACAAAGAAAGGGACATAGTGCAACTAGAAGGAGAGAGCAGAACAGTGGTGTGGGACAGAGAACAGGATGCAACCAGGTATTAAAGGAAATGGACTCAAAACAGGCAGGAAGGACATGAGTAGAATACACAAGATCATACAATGAAGATGGAATGGGATCATGTTGAGCAGCAGGGATATAGGAAGAAGGAAAAGGCACAAGCGGTCATTTGTAGACGTTGAATATTCATTTTATCTGTTAAGGTACTTCTTCACAAAGAGGGTTGTGGATCTGTAGAAGAGGCCACCAGAAGAGCTGGTGAAAAATGAATGAAATGAGGCGTTCAAGATGCCATGGGAGAGCAATGAAGGGTCAGTAGGCAGTTAGAATGTAAATGCACTTAACCAGTAGATAGGCCGATGCTTTCCTTCTGCCATCAGACAAATATATATTGTCACCTGGCTACACTACAATGAAAGGTCAGTAGGGAGGTAGAATGTAAATGCACTTAACCGCAGATGTCATGATCCTTCTGCCATCAGACAAATATATATTGTCACCTGGCTACACTACAATGAAGGGTCAGTAGGGAGGTGGAATGCTAAATGCACTTAACCAGTAGACAAGCCGATGGTTTCCTTCTGCCATCAGACAAATATATATTGTCACCTGGCTACACTATGATGACTTCATGCAGTTATCCCTAATATCCTTATAATTTATGGCATATCTACACACTACAAAAGATAACACGTGAAAGAAAAATAAGTGAAGACTGCCTTTAAAAGAGAATCTTCCTATGTTGTGCAATCCATCTCATGGACAGTCTGTCGGTTGTACTGATTACTGTACAGTGCTCCATATTGTCAAACTGTCCTTACTACATGGTCAAGGGAGTAAAACAGGCTAAGTAATACAAGCATGACAATAAACAACGATGTTACATAGAGTGAATTCCATATGTAACATTCGTCCTCCATACAATACATATGTGGTTTCAGGTCTATGTACAAATGTATATTACATGTGTGTACACATGCATCTACTTTGAAACATCAAACTTTCATATAACAGAACCTTACTTTACTGAGATGAAAACATTGAACCTTTTATTTGCCTAACAGCAAATTTTACAAAGGGTAAGTAAATACTTGGCCAACATTACAGCGAAAAACACACCGCAGCATGTCAAACCCAGCTAAGTGGGGTGGTTTACCTCTGACACCCCCCTTGACTAAATATACCAACTCCAAGATCGCACTACAGTGGAGAAAAGGACAACATTTACTAATGTTGGCTAACTGTTTACTTATCCTTTGAAAAATGTGCTGTTTGGCAAATAAAAGGTTCGTTGTTTTCATCTCGGCAAAGTAAAGTTCAGTTATATTTAATTTTGATGTTCTGAAGGGGATCTGTACATGTGCACATAAATGTATATATAATATTACATGTGTGTATGTATGTATATGTATAGTAGGAGTACCATTCTGAATGTCAACAGTTCATTTTGCAGACACATGTAAGCGGGTTAGTTTGGGGATAGGAATGTATCTCTATGAGTGTTTGTGGGTTAGGGTTAGAGTAAGGTTTAGGTAACGGGATACAGTCAGTGTTATGCATATGTTTTGGTGCTGGTATATGAGTCTGAGTCAGTCTTACATACTGGTAGTGTTACAGAAAGGGTTTTCTAACACAAAGTGCAGGGATAGGGATAGGGGTAGCATGCTTGAGTAAGGTGGTACGGGGAGGGTTCCCCCATGCACCACCTTACTAATGCACATTAAACCTAACTCTTCACCGTACCTTAGAAAAATCCCTTCTATAACACTACCACTGTTCAGACAAAGCAAGCCTTATGGTATTCTTAGTGTTTTTTTTTTGTTTTGTTTTATTTTATTTTGACTGTAAGTTGATAGCATAAGTACACGGCTTGTCTTTTTTGTGGTTAAGTCAATGTGGAGTTTGGGTGTTTTTTGAGTATTGTCAGTTCTGTATTTTTATGTATCGATATTATGGACTGTCATTATTTACGTGTAGGTATTGTGAGCACTGAAATTTTCATATGCCAGTATTTTTAAATACATTCATATACACACATATTTATGGATCTATATAAATAGATGGCTATACCGCTAATCATCCCACAATTGATTGAAAATAATGGGTCAGATTCCAAAAGACTTGCTGTAAGTGTAACTGACTTACTTTGGTATAAGGCCTATCTATAAACAGGCTTACTAAGGGGACCAGATCCCAAAATGCATGTTCTCAACCTTCTCTCAGTGTATGTGGTTATTTACACTGACAGCAAATCGTTTGGAATCAGGGCCAATGTATTCTGCATTATACTGTCAATACCAACTGTACATGCAGCAAAACATTGAAAATTAGCATAAAGCATTGAAAACATTATCTGCAGGGACGCAAACCACCTGCACCACTCACACCGTTTGCTACACAGCAGGCAAATGAAGGCTGAGAGAATCAAACATCACTCAGGTTATTAAAGAGCCTGAGCAGTCACATGAGCAATCATAAATACCGCCTTTCACAAAGCACCGCTACTAAATAACCGCAAATATCGCCATTCATAAAGCACCATTATTATTTGCGGGGGTTCCCAGTGCTGTGGGGAGAGGAAATTTTTCCTTACACTGCTGCAGTACAATCTTAAAGTGGCTTTATATAAGTAGCGGACATTTTATATATATATATATATATATATATATATATATATATATATATATATATATATATATATATATATATAGGTTTACTATCATTATTGTGAAAGGCAAAACATTTGTCGTTCGCAATACCAAAAATAAACACTGAAACCCAACTCTCCACTCCTACACAATGTTGACCCAAATGACTGACACATTTGAGTCGACATTGTCACCGAAAACATCACTCCTATACGACATATCACGATTTTGCAGGGGGTCAAGCCCCCCTACACCCCCATACCCCCTGCTAATAATATATTCCAACTCTGAGATTGCACAACAGTGGGGATCAGGATGAATTTCCAATCCCCACTGTACCGCGATCTCCATACATATAGTCGAACACACTTAAGCGAATGCACTATTGCAATTGCATAAGTGTCTTTGACTATCCCATACACTTTTCATTTTGTGAACGACATTCTGATTTTTGGCAGCATATGTGCCGAC